>NW_025335268.1:61424548-61687239 GCF_004798865.1 Varanus komodoensis
AGAGAGGGAGAGAAAGAGCTATAAAAATTGGTTTCAACTTATTTTATCCAGGATATACGTACTTTTCACTCCAAAGATCTGAATACTAATTAAAATGCAATATGCAGTTGAAGTTGGTACATTTCTGACTCAGAGCTTGCAATGCAATTTACAGAATAAAACAAAATGTTTGACAAGTATATACTGGAAAGTTTAATTTGGTACAGTATGCTAAAACATATGCTGTTGGAAAATGTGAAGAAGCATGCTTTAATCAACAGTAGACAATGTACACATTTTAAACAGTATGCCCAATTGATACAAACATTTGGGAAATGTGGACAAAAATGTACAGTTTTTTGTGTGAACAACAACTACTACCAAACAAAGCTCACAGTATGTTTAAAGTGAATTTAAAATATTTGCTGGGCATTTTCAAGGAAATAACATGTCTTGTATCCACTAGAGTTAGATTCCAGAATTATAGCAGCTGAATCTGTGCAGGTATTCAAAGCACAGCCTGGTCTAGTCTTATGGGGTGAGTATCAGTTGCTGCAGCCCACGGATGTTGACAAGGTGCTTGGACGAGTTCATGCAACCAACTCTGCACTGGATCCATGCTCCTCCTGGATTATAAAAGTCAGCACAGACGATTCTGCTGGCTGGGCCATGGAAGTGATTAAATGCCTCCTTGAGAGAGGAAGTAGCCCCCCACCACCTGAAAGAAACAGTGGTAAGACCACTCCTGAGGAAATCCTCCCCAGAAGAACTTAGCAACAATGTGCATTTCCTGAGCAAGCTTCTTGAGTTGGTAGTTGCCAACAGCAGCAGCAACAGGGAGGAGGAGGAGGAGAAGTCAGAACAAACTTCAAGGTGGAATTCTGGAGACCTTGATGAGCTTGAATGCTGTTGATTCACACATCCATGCACGCTCATCTGGCTTATTTACTAGATTTCTATCTCTCCCCTTATCACACAAATGTTTATTATCACACCAGTGATAAAGAGCAGCAGATGTGGAAATAATAAGCAAGTTGAACCAACCAGTGTGGCACCCCATGCCCTAATTCTGGGGCCCTGCAACTTGTGGGTGGGATGGGATCAAACAACCTTCAGGGATTATGTCAGAGGATAGGAATGGCAGCTCAGCAGCAAAAAGACCTGCCATTCCCATGGACACCATCATTTTTTAAGCCAGGTCATGTGGACTAAGCACACTGTGCAGAAAAGCACCAGCCAAGTCTATAGTTGTTTCTCCATTTTCAGCAGCATGGGCCAGAAATGAAGATGGTGGGCAGAGATGTAGTATGGAGCCCTTTGTGCACAACACTTCAGCCCCTGGAAAAAGTTTGGGCTTTCTGAAAGGAAAAAGAAACCCTTTTTCCCTTTCTGCCACTGCGCCTGGTAAGCTTGGGAAGAAAGCAAATGTGAAGTAGCCAGGCATGGTGGGTTGTAAGTGGAGAGACACACCTGGTCAGTGGCAGCAGGGAGCAGAAGAATGGGCAGGGCAGCACAGGGGGTCCCAGAGAAGACCTTGTCCAGAGTGTCTTCAAACCTGGCAGGGCTTCCGGACACAATCAGCTATGTCTGCATCACTCAAACGTGTAGAAGACCCTCAGCCCAGCTTCTTACACACCCTACATGCTCTTCCAGTACGTATGTCCTATCTCAAAGACCAATGAGGTGGGAAACCACATGATCTCAATCAGGACATCATGATGAACATCTTCTTCTCTAAGGGGAACTGTTTCCTCAAATCAATCTGTTAGTGGTCTTCCTTCCTTCAGCATCTGAGGCCCTTCTTGTTGCCCTCCAAACAAGAGGAATGTGTCACGGCAGGTGTGTTCCCATTCATTCCAGGCAGATCAGGACAAAGACTGTCTTTATTATGTTAAAGCTGATCAACTACAAAAGAAGATCATCGCAGAAAACCATTACAAAATAATCAAAGTTAGAATACTGACCATTAGTAAAATATGACTTAATGATATGAAGTTGATTCCAGACTGAATCTCTCCTTCCCCTTCCAAACCCGAAAAGAACTAACCCTTAAAGCACCTCCTGCTTAAGGGCCAATCAGTGGGAACATCTGAGGCTTTTCAATTGGTCCACTCTCTTTATCCATTGCTCCTTGATTGGACTAGCATTTCTGGGTCTTCTCCCTCCCCTATCAGCTTGCCCACTAAACTTTCCCACAGAATTTGAAAGTGATTCTGGGGGATTGCTAGCTTATTTCTGGGTACTTTCCCTAGGCAATGCTGATACTGAATCTTGATCCCTCTGCTCTTCTGTATAAGAAACTGATTCAACAACCTTCGAAGACTCTGTTATAGGCTGTGGGGCCCAATCCGTACAGAGTGTGGCTTTGAGAAAAAGGACAGATAGCTTTTTTGCTGGTGATGCCTTGACATGAAACAGACTGCCTGGAGAAGTTTGCTCATTGCACATTTCTAATGTATTGTTTTTATTCGTTTTAGTTTTGAACTGTTCAACACTATGGAATTGCTTAAATGTGGAACAGTATGCAAATACAATAAATAAAATAAACAAATATAGTGTGCAATATCCAAAGTGCTCTGAGTGGTTTGCCCTTCCTTTACCTACTGTTAAACATCACTTGGCATGATTTTTTTATTATTATTCCAGTGGCATTTGCTGCTCAGAGCCTTAGATATTATTGATGTTAGTGACTGTGTTTGTTTTATGGTTACTGTTTCATCATTTGCTGTTAGCTATCATTGTGAGGTTAGGATGGTATTTTACTTCATTTGTTATTATATCCTTTAATCCTGTATACAGCATGGAGCACCCATATGTAGGGATTCATGGGATGTAAATGTCGGCATAAGTAAATTTATGTCCCATTGCATTCTTTAATCAGTCATGAAGGGGTTAGGACTGCAGATGTCAATTTCATAGACTTGCAATTATCCCACAGGATACATGCACTGAAAGCCGTTGCTCAGTGCATTAAATAAATAAAAGCAAGCAGTATGTATAAAATGCAGCAGCCTTAACCCAGTATGCAGTCAGCCAGGTGTTTTGTACTACTACTCCTATCATCTGTGTCTTTGGTCATTCTGCCTGGGACTGATGGGAGTCCAAGCTATGTGGAGAATACCAGATTGGAGAAGGCTACGATGTGAATAATTCTAAAAATCAAATCTTTTACAGCAGACCTACTTAACTTTCCACAGTTTTCTAAGGAAAAGTACCTGAATAAACCATTTTTTTCTTTTTAACTGGGAAAAATAGCTAATCAAACAAATCCAAGCCTAAAATGTTCTGTCTGTATTGAATGTCACAAGTCTACAGGTCTTGAAAACATAGGTACTTCTTTCACAGTAGCAGGGCAGAAGTATCAGCTAATAATGCGATCCAGAAACACCTTGTAACAAATGTTAGCAATCTCTTCAAAGAAAGAATTCTCTGGAAACATGTTATATAGATTTCAGTGTGTAAATGCAGTGGTGTTTCATTTCCTCCCATAACAATCCTTTACAGCAGGTACCTTTCTCAATAAGATTTTACAGACACATAGTGCAAAATAACAATCAATCGCAACTGTTGTGTTCTGAGGGACTCCAAAAAGCAAGTCTCTAGACGCAGATTGAGCTTAATAAATGTAAAAATTTATTTTATACTTTATCCTAAAAAACCATAAGCAGAGCCTTGTTCTCCCTTTCCAAATCCCCATGCCCTGCTACCATACATCTAGCCTAAGTCCTGGGGTGGACTGGTCGGTGATTCTCATAGGGCATTCTAAGATCCCCTCTGAATCCAAGAATGGATCCACCACACTCATTATAAAAATGATGTATGCTCTTCAGAAGTTAAGTTTTTATTCATTTAATTGGAAATCACTTCCATCTAAGGAATTCAGCCTAAAAAGTGCATGTCCCAAGTCACCCAGGAAATCCATGATCCCCTGCTAAAGCTAGAAAACTTACCCCAACAGAAATCATGCTTGCTTGCCAGCTCCCAAATTCCTCTCTCAAGAAAGTTCTCCAGTATCCAAAGCTCTTGCTCTGTGTATATAATCTGCAACAAAAGCACAGACTTCCTCCTCCTGTCTCACCATGCCTCCCAGCCTGCATGATACTCCTCCCAGCATGCTCAGTCCTGAGGCGCCAAGTGCATGCGATCCTGGCTAGTGCCAGTGAGGACACAGATGACATTCTAGCCAGCAGCGATGCCCATGTGGCCGCCCATCTGGCACACCCTGAAACACAACCCGTGGAGGCAGGCACACTTGCTACACGCATGAAGGGGCTCGCAAGGGCTTGTAATCCATCAGGAGCAGCTTTCAAAAAGGGCTCCTTCCACGCCTGTGGCAGTGTGGCTCCAGTCAGATGGAATATCTGAGCCTGGCAGAGTACTTGCCACCAATCTTGGTTTGTCTAACCAAGTTCTCTGGACAGTCACTCAAGCTCAGTAAATACATGAACATGCCGAACAGACCAGATACCATCCATGAGCCACCTCATCTCAAATTGTGTCAGCATCCCTAGTTCGAAGCAAAGCTGCTTTTATCCAAAGCTTATGCATTTGAAACTGTCATACATGCCCTTCTTGAAGATGCCATATGCATACTTATGAACATCATACAAAGGATGCTCTGGAGCATTTTGAGGTGGAAGGCAACTGGCATGCATCTATAGCACATGTTTTGTCATATGCATGGTGGGGACACACGAATCCTCTGTCCCCACCCCATATGTGCTCCATCAGATGTGAATATATACTGAGGAAAGTACTGTCCAATTTTCAGCATATGACCTGACCATATGTCTGGTTGAAATTAGATGTATTACCAGCTGCGATCACATAGCATGATCTTGCAATATGGAACTAGTGTTCTTCCTCTACTCCACCCTGCTGCCCAAATTAGTCAATCAGTTCCAGTAAAGGGCCCAGATCTGAACATATTCAGCGTGTAACATGTACCTAACTTACAGCACACACCTAAGCATGTCTACTGAGAAGTAAATTCAACTTAGTCCAATTAGGGTTATTTCCAGGGACAGGAAACTTTCTTGTGTTGCCCAGAAGCTTCTCTTCATGACAGCCTCCCCGCAGCCCTGCCCTGAACCTGCCAAAAACTCAGCACTAGAGAAAGGCAACCTGCTTCTGGTACTGAGCAAAGCAAGGGACCCTTGTTCTACCTCTGATAACTGTCTGAAGATTAAAGTAGGGTTCCCCTGCTCTACACTAGAGGGAGGCGGCATTCCTCTGCTGCTGAGTTAGGAAAGGCTGCCTCCTTTGCCATTCTGAAAGAGACACAGGCCAGGTGCTCTGTTCCTTCTCTCAGCAGGGTAAGGCGTGCAGCTAAACTTGGTTTTTCCATCTGGATAAGGATATTTTTCTTTCCCACTTCTCGTTTGGTCACTCCTTTCTAGTAAAGATAGGGTTCATTGTGTCAAACTATTAAGATTGTGCCTGTATGCAAAGTGGGCTCTTCTTTCTGTAGTCCAACTTCTCACCAATAATACACCAGACATCCACTTTGCATTGCTCCTGGTATACCTAACAGCTGTGAACAGGATTCTGTCCTGCAGCCCTGAGAACAAGTGTGGATATAATGCAGCCTAGCCATGGCTTGGCCTGGAATGAGACCAGGCTCATGAATTCCTTCTGCATAATTCTGGAATTTTATGAAGGAGTTTCCTTGCTCCATTTTAACTCAGTTTCATGACACATCAGTGTGAACTCAATCAGTCCAAGAACGGAAACCATGGCTTGCAAATCATGGTTTCAAAGAAAACCATTTGCTTAGATGCAACATATGGTTGGCCAACTTCCACTCTGTGGACCTAATCCGGCCAAGAGACATTACCCATCCAGCCTTCAGAGACTTAGTAGGCCCCACCCATTCCTCTTGCCACCCCCTTTCTATTCCTCAAATCCCACCCATTGGCCTGGAGACTAGAACAGGCTTCCAAAGGAGGTGAGGAGAGGCGTTCTGGTATATCCTACAAGTGCAGGATAAGCAAAACTGGAATGAGCAATTTTGCCTGCCCCATGGTCTCCCCAGTGGGAAACACTGCGGGACCAGTGAATCCCCAGTTCATGCAGGCCTTCTCCAATGGGAGAAGTCTCACATGCAGCACAGCTGGTTCTTGGCAGACTGACTGGGTGGAAAAATCCACCAAACTGGGACTAAATGACACCAGCAGTGGCCACGCCCTTGGAAATCATTTGGCCCATGCAGGAGTGGATGGGAGAGGTCGTCCAGTCCCCTTCCACACACACAATTGTGGTCGCCCACCCAGCAGGGCACTATGGAACGGGAGGAGAAACTGTTCTAGACAAGGGAGGGCACTGACATTTACGACTGACAACCCGAGGGTTACAAGGCGTTCTGAACATAGTAGCTGTAAGAAAGCAATTGTAGACACTGTTGTCCAGCTTCTACAGCTGTCAGAGTGATCAAAGCAGGGACAGTGTGGTTTCCTTTGTGCGTGCAAGTAATATAATTGAATATAATTCTTAATCAACGTTGTTGTTCACTAGGGCGCTCTACATACTTCTTAGAAGTAGTTCCATTTTTGGGCTCGATTACATTTATTTTTTCTTCAGTTTTTTGTTACAGCCTTTCTACACAGGAATACAGTTACCACCTGTTCCAATATTATAGTCTATAAAGTGTTTTTATTTTTATAGAATCCATAAATTTGCTCAGCAACAAAGCACAGTTTGTTTGAAAGAAAATGGTCTGAAAAACACAGAAAGAATATAGACATCTGTCTCATCCTTACGATGGTATTTTCTTTAAGGTTTTTCTAATGATATTTTTTTAAAAATGAATGAAATGTTTGTACTATAAAAAGAAATGCACAAGAAAATCTTACAGCTGATTATTTTTTCCTACCTTAGTAAGAAGACTTTTCAAAATTAAAAAAAAAAAAAACCTGACAAAGAGGTGAAAAGCAATTGCTTGACATCAAGGGGGCTGAGATTGCTTTGTGGTATTTATAGTTATAGAGATAATTTAAATTAGATTTAAACAAAGTCTTCTTAAGTTACAAGCCAATACTTATTAGCAACCACCCTGAAGACACAGGCAAGTTTTCTGATGCAGGCTATTGATTTCTTCAGTCACTACTCACCCCCAACCTTGTGTCTCGATAATGCAATTCCAAACTAGAATGAGTCAGAGCTGTGGAAAGACCTACTCCAAACAAGCATTGGCAGGTTGCTTGATGTGCTGCTCATGGTTTGGAAACAATGAGGAGTGACATTCTGTGCATTAAGAAGACTTGCTAAAAGTCTCCCAGAAAGAAAATCAGAATCATGGTTTTCCCACTAGACCCTTGCAAGTATGGAAGATTGTTTAATTTGGATCCTACCCTTCCATCCCCAAGGGTATTATAGAAAGCTCCACTAAAATTATCCAAATACATTTTTCAAAAACCCAACAGATTGTCAAACCATGTATGTAAAGTCCAAAAACAAGTCACATAGAACACCTATCATACTATCCAGCTGCTCAAGGCCTTCTAAAAATTATATAACTGTTTTAACAAAAAAGGGATTGGACTCAGATTTGAGCTGGGACAAATTGCTCTGGCAGACGGGGAATTCCTGATCTCTTCCATCCAGCAAGAACCCCTCCAGCCCTCTGAAAATGCTGCATGAGGACATAATTACTTGAAGTTTCAGTCTGACAAAGTGTGCCAGATGAAACCATGGTCCAGTCACACATCTCAGTCCAAGGGATTTTTAAGAGCAAACTGGGCTGTTTAGCATTCTGTGTGACTCAGACCTCTGATGGACTGTTCCCCAAAAAATCACAGAAATGATCTTAGGTTGAGGAAGAGATATGCCAGAAGTCTAGGTCTACTTACAGTGCTAAACAGCCAAGGGACAGAGCTGTATTGGAATGTTTAACCTCCTCCACTTGTAGCCAGAATGTTTGGGCAATGTACACCAACATGCTGCCTCATTTGTTGACAACTCACTTTTCTTTTTGACTTGCCATGACCTGGCCATTGAGGGCCATTGAAAAGTTTTAGAAAATCAATATGCATGGACCCCTTCCCCACCCCCCACCCTCATCCCATGGAGGTCTTCTGTTAACATTTGCTGTTGTTTAGTTGCAAAGTCGTGCCAGACCCATCATGACCCCATGGACAATATTCCTCTATGCTCTCCTGTCCTCCACCTTCCCTTGGAGTCCACCCAAGCCCACATCCACTACCCCAGTGATTCTATCTATCCTCTGCTGTCCCCTTTTCCTTTTGCCATCAATTGATCCCAGCATCAGGGTCTTCTCTAGTGAGTAGTTCCTTCTCATTAGGTGGCCAAATTATTTGAGTTTCATCTTCTGTTAACATACCATACCATAAAATCAGCAATGAAGTGGTAACCATTGAAACACAAACCCTCTTGGCATCCCCTACAGCCTGACCCCAGGTAGCATCCAAAACTTCAGTCAGAGTCCAAAATTCTAGATCAATGAAACATTTCTAGGAATTCCCATCTGCTAGGACCAGGTCTTCTCTAACCATTCCTGATGAAATGTTTGGGTATCATTTCATTATTAAGGAACAATAATGCTGTGAACTTGCGCATTAATGCCACCCAACTCCATGAACATTGGCAATTATGAAAGTGTGAGTGAGGACAGAAGATTTAAATATTCTCCCATACCATGCAGAGTATGTACCAATAAATGTTAGACACCAAGTTTAAAAATAATTTTAAAATCAGGCACAGTTGTTGTTCTATAAAGGAATCTGTAGTTTGAACTTTCATTTATCATGCAGTTCTGAATATCTTCTTTTAGAACACTGTAAAAACTTGCAGTGTCTAAATCAGGCCAATTACCTGCTGTGGTTTGAATTTTACATGCAGCTTAAGAGTTTACATGTGTACTGTACAGCTGCTCCTTTCTGCCCCCCAGTTCTTTTCTTGTAAGCCAGCAGGGTAGTGAAATATACAGTTCCTGCTCTTGTCTCTTGGTTGATCCACCCTTGCTTGCCTGCTGAAGAGAACAGCTGTCAGGCAGAATAACAGAACAGGAGAAGTTAGCCAGGCATCCAAACCAGCCATCCATGGCACATTTAGCATTCTGGATTTCCTAACAGCAAATGTATTCAGATTTGCCAATCTGTATTTTTACAAATATTTTTAAAAGAGGGTGCCAACATAACTTCAATAGGTTTTGGATACATCATCCCATAAGGATTGTGCGAAGCCCAAGAGCACAGCTCCTTTGGAGCTTGGATCCAAAGAATGGACCAGCTTCCCTGTTAAAATCAGTGATTTGGTAAAACAGATCATGCAGAAGAAGTTTCAATCTTCTTTCGTAATCAATATTTGTAGTAATAATATATGAGAACAATCTTCCCCAATCTGCTTCCCTCCTCCAGATATTTTAGACTGCAGCTCCCAGTGTTCCTGATCATTGGACATGCTGAAGGGAGATGATGGGAGCCGAATTCCAAAAAATCTGAAGAACACCAAGCTGAGGAAATGTGTACTAGACGGTCTACACTTGTTATATGCATAGTGCTTAATTTGTGATGCCTTTGTGACTTCTGAATATTTGAACAGATGTCTTTGTGCCTTCTCAGATATTCTTATTCTCAAAAGACTGCATTCGCTCATAATAAGTGTTTCAGTGGTCATGGTTTTAAGACCCAAAGGCACCAGCTCAAAGAGACTCAAACAGATGTCAGTGCCGGAAGAATCAACACGCTGAATTCCACCACACATTTTTCTCCTTGCAGGGGTGTAAAAACTCACACATGGAAGAATTTCTTCATGGAGGTACTTGTTGCAGGGGCAGTCACCGTTCCAAATATTCAGGGCATGCCTCAATTTCTCTTTATGTGCCAACCCACACAGGTCGATGGATGGGCTGCTTCACAAGCCATCCGCAACCTTAACATAGCCTATGAGTTCTGGGTAGCTTGTCAGCAACCCACAATCAGCCGCCCTCACCAAGTCTGCACGTAGCAAGAAGTTGCAGCAGAATGGATCGTGCCCCTGCTGCCTTCAGGCACTGCAATCGAATAAGCCACAGTGAGACTGAGTGAGTAGGGGAAGTAGGTCGGTATCTGTACACACCATCCTACACGGATGGTGCATATGCTCTATGATATGTGCATGCGCTACAGAAGAAGCAGCCTCATTTCCTGTGTGTGCATGTGTGTGCACGGAGACAAGCCTAGGCTTTGGCTATTGGGTGGTATGTGAATGCAATAGACAAACACAGTAACAGATCTGAGTGAGCTTCAAACGATGGCACATACAAGCACACACACATACGTCCATTCCCTGAGAGAAGGCCATGCTTCTTTCCCTGAAGCCATGCTGGAAAAATGCCATGCAAGACTGCAGTGACACTTGCCTGCACAGTTAAAATGCCACAGAGAACTGTCTCGCTATTGCCATGTCTGCACATTCCTTACTTCTCTGCAGGGACTTGTTATATAAAGTTACAGTGAATACTTTTCCAATATAGTCATGCTTTTTAATGGTTGTGTTTGCCTTCACCACAGTCTTAAATAGTCTTAGTTATAGATTTTGAGAATGTCAATGGACCATGTAATTAGAGGTTTTGTTTTTACTTAAATTATTTTGTAAGAGTCACCACCAGCAAGCAGTCAAGCAATCCAAGTGGAGGGAAGGGAAAGGAAGAAGCAGGGCCATTCCCTGAACCCTGCTAAATGATGCGCTTCTCCCCCTCCTCCTCCTCTTCCTTCTCCTTTATCCCTGTATGTGGTGTGTCTTTTTAGCCTGTGTAACTGCTGATAGGACCTCTCTTCTTTTACTTATTATAAAATTTTAAAACACACCCAAGTAATTTTCAGAAAAGGTACCCTTTTGGCTCGTTGCAGTGTGAACCAGCACTGCAGATTTTCATGGGGGAAATGGTGCCCTGTGGAATCAAGGTTTCAATTCCACTTTCAGCTAGGGATGTAAAGAATGTCCTGTTTGCTGCAATGAGAAGGGATACAAACATGCCTCACTGTAAGGTCTGAATGGGTGAATGAACGAGCATCTACTGAATAAATTTGCAAATTGTTGATTTGTTTATCTTGTTCCCAATTCTCACTTGGATTTCGGCATATTTCCTAATTGGGGAAATTTCCTTTGTAGATTGCATCAACCTTATTTTACTCTATGAAATCTGTGCAAGTCTGGTGAGATTTGAACAAATTTCATGTTTGATTGCCTCATGATCTGGGTAAGTTTCCTGTTTGGCAGAATGACCAACAATTACAAACAGGAATCAGACAAGTGGTCAGACAACGTTTGGAAAAGCTGGATAACCTCAAACATCATGTATTTGTTTATCCCTATATCTGACCGATAATGTAACACAAATGTATCAGCAGCATTACAAGGCTAACAAAAACACCTACCTGTAACCATCAGTTGCAATGACTTGGTGAACGTGTATACATAAAATGATATTATGCTAGCTACATACCATGGCAATGAAGATTAAAGGTACCTTTTATGCCAAAGTCTGTCTTTGGCACATTCAGGTATAAAATAAATCTCACAGCTAGCAGTATAATGGAAAAAAGTGGATTAGAAATTAAGTTGGGCAAAACTAAACCCACACACAATGTATTTTCCCTGGAATCAATTGCGAATTATTGAATATTAATTTGTGTTCTGCACAAAATTATCATGGTTTTACACTGGTAACACCACAAGTTTGTACTAATGAAGAGCCATACATGAAGTAAAGCAGGGTTGGCCATTCTGATCAGGGTTTGGTTGAGGATCAATTCAGGATTCTGCAATCTCGCTTTCTTTCTCTCTCTGCAGAATATTTATCCAGGACGGAGAGAGGGAGGGAGAGGAAAAGGTGGCAGAAAGGGAAAGAAGGGTGGTCAGGGGTCTTCTTTTACAGAGACTGCCCTGTATTTGAAGGGCTGCCAAAGGACTGCACTCTACTTTGAAGGAATAGCCAGTGTGAAGTACTAGCTAGAGTGCTACACTGAGACTCAGGATCTCTGAGTTCTAATTTCCACTCAGCTGTGAAACTCACTGGGCCAATCGCTGACTCTTGGCTTAACATATCCCAGGCTAAAATGGGGAGATTATATAAGCTGCTTTGGGGCCCTTTCATGAAAAAACAAAAATGGGAAAGATAAAAATGTAAATTCTTTTTAAAAATGGTGACCTCTATTTGAAATACTGCTGACAGAAGCTGAATTTAAATAACTGGGCTTTCAAAATGTTTATCATCTGCTCACTGATGGCAGACTGAGAGAGGCACACAGGTAGCCCTCTTCCATATTAGGTAGCCCTCTGCCATATAAATGTGCATATTATGCACACTTTCTAAATGTGCATCTATACATATAAATGAGCACGTGCAGAACTTATGCAAATAGCTGTCCTTTTGGTCCTCTTTTTTGGCTATTCAAACTGGCCACCCAAATGCTTCGTCTGACCGCTTAGAAGGCATCCCAAACCAAAACTGGGTTGCCATGACTGTTGCAGAGAATAGACCTCTCGTTCTCAAAGGCTTTGATGGGGGAGTAGTAGAGACAAGATCCCATGGAAGTGTCTTACCCATAGTATTTGCTGACTATTCGCACTCCAAGAAGAAATTACTCAATAGTTTTGGGGCATTTTAAACTAGAGGTTTATCTGACAACTGTTGCAAAATGCTCATGTTTTCGCATTTCAGAGCCAAAGAAAGGAATATGTTGAGGGTGCCAGCTCTTGCATATTACAATCTGCAGGAACAGATTGTAATTCTGATGAGGAAGCCGAGCGGCAGAGAGGGGCTGTTCCCAAGTCACCTAGTGAAGATTCTCAGATAGAGAGTGAGAACCATCCTGTCTTGGAAAAGGAGGAAGACCTTTCAGAACTGGCAGGGGAAGATTGAGGAAATTCCTTGACGCTGTCAGAAGGCAACAGCTAAAGTGAGCATACCCATTAAGAAGTGTCTGATGCCCCACCATCTTGCCCTCAAGCAGCAGGAAGCACCCTGAAGATGGAGCCAAATAGTTTGGGAAGGGAGGAAAAGAGGAAAGTTTGGATTCAGCCCTTTACATGGACAAATGCTTCTCCCGCAGCTCAAGGAGAATGTCAGTTTCATTTATCCTGTTCTATAACCTGTTAGGTTTAATAACAGGACTGTATTTCTACAGTCTCATCTCACCCGCCGCAGGAGAACTGAGGGAGGGAGGGAGCTGCTCTCAACAGACATGAGCCCAATTGGTGTGAATACAAGTCTGAAGACTGAGAAATCTGTTTTCAAACATGATAAAACCTATTAAGTTAGCAACAGCTCTCCTTTCTCTTCAGTCATTATACATTGGAACATAATTTAAACTTCATATGTCAAACAATTTTCTGCTACCAAGTTCTGTTTTGTTCTGATGTCTAGTATTGCACCTCCTTTAATTAATACGATATGGCCATTTTCTTAGGTTAGGCTTTCCAGATACACACACACACACCCCTTCTCAGGATCAATCATAGCAAGAGGTAAAGGAGGGAGACTCGGCTTCCTGCAACAGTCAGCCCTTGTAAAAGCTTTCTGCATTCTCACCCAGTGAAACAGCAATAAGAGGACAGAGGAAAACCGACAGGAACACGATCAGGACCCACAACACTGAGCACGGGCAATTTGTTTGAGTTGGTCAACCAACAGGACTCCCACCTACTAGGCAACCCCATCCAAGTAAGCTGACAAAAGTACAGCATGCAATGTAGCCGCTTGCTCTCCTGCTGCTGCTGATAGATTCCCGGTTGCTCCAGTCTGTTTTGTAGTTACAACTCCAGGGCTGGCTTTTTACATTCCTGTCTGGCTCACTGCGTGCCACTCCTGTCCCAAGCCTCCCCCTGTGTTCAGAGCAACGAACCGTGAGGGAAGCTTCCCTCCTGGAAACATAGCCTGCGCTCGCATGATTACACATTGATATAAATAGATGGGGAGGGTCCTCAGCTTCAGTAAACACTCTGAGCACCCTGGCTTTGAGTGGGAGGCTATCAACAGTTTAACAGAGGAGTGTTAATGAAGAAGCAGAAGAGCACAGATGGCAGAGCTTTCAACATTTTAACTTCATCTTCCTTAGTGAAGCTGCTTTAATGCTCTCTGACCCTCTACATGCCTGTCTGACCGATGATGAGGATGATTGCATTAATACCCCACCTTTCTTCCCCTCGCCAGGAACCCAGGGTGGCTTACAAGGATCCTTTCATCTCACAAGAAGGGTAGGATGGGCTGACAGTCTGTGACTGGCCCAAAGTCACCCAGTGAGCTCCATGACCAAGTAGGAACTAGAACCTGGATCTCCCAGGTCCTCAGTCCAACATTCCAACAACTTCCATGTCACACTGGCTCTCTTTTTACTACTTTTTCTGTTGTTGCTTACTCTTTAGATGGCACTGACATGATCCAGTTTCATGGACAGGGAACGACGCTATCTTGTCTATAGCAGTGGCAGCAATGGTGACTCTCTCTGATGCTCTCTCTGTCTGTGCATAAGTGTACCTCGCAGTAGTGGGATGAGCACCATGCCTCTGAGTGGTAACAACTGGAAAAGTCGTGCATGTGCTGAATTCCTGATTTTTCAAGCACCATCGCCCTGGCTGCATGCACTTGCAGATCATACTAAATCAGCACACGGTGCCTGGTGCACACGATTGTCTCGCTATGGGCTGAAATAGAGCTCCACTAGGCTTTTCCATTTACTACCTCAGGATGAAATAGTGGTGAGAGAAGGAACTCAGTAAGCCACAATTTCCTACCATTGTCATGGTTATATAACACAAAAAGACTGTGATGATGCATTAACAGCAAAATTAGCAGTTGGTCCAAGCAATGAGATCAAAGATCTAGTGGAAAGAAAAAACAGAATCATTGTTCTTTACTCCCCGTGTTCAAGAAGGTTAAAGAGTGATCTTTCAGTGCATCAAGCACATTCCAAAGTGATTTCCCGTTTTCCTGTGCAACCTTAGTTGAGCCATCAATAGGCTGAGCATTAAACAGAAGACTTAATGTTTCACCAAATTGTGCAGCCTGCTTAGATTAAAACTTTGTTTTGTCTGTCTCGTCTTGGCACCATGCGTTGCACAATTTCGAACAGAGACAATGACTGAACTAATTAGGGTTAGCCTAAGCTCTTACTGAACAATAGCATTATCAGATAAAGACTCAGTGAATACAGTTTGCATGGTACAGGGGACAAAGGAGCATCTGCCATGACTTTACTGAGTACATTTTAAGAGGGGTGGTGAGGGAGACTAAAAATTAAGGACTTGGTCCTCACATTGGACAGATGAACCACAAAGTACAGCAATTGTGACTGGAGGTTCCCTTCAAGGTTCTGGTCCCTTATGTATTTCTGGTCCACTCACCTGTCCCTAGTAACCTGTCCCTAAAGAATAACTGCTGCCACCTGCTTATATCTACTTATTTATTAAATGTATATCCCACATTCTTCTTTTTTTTAAGAACTCAAAATGGCTAATGTTCTTCTCCCGCTCCTGCTCTGAATCCTATCTCCACACCAACAACTCTGTGCAGTGGGTTGGGCTGAGAGTGGGTGACTGATTCAGAATCACCCAGTTGGCTACGTGGCTGAGCAGGGACTAGATACCTGGAGCGCCTCACTCTCAGGGCCTGTTACCACTGCACCTCACTGGGAGATTTGCAGAGAGCAATAATGTATATTTAAAGCCAGTACATGGAACGAGATATGCCCATCTTCGAATCACCCAGACTGCAACACAGATAGTAAAATATACATAACTGTTTATGGAACAAACTAACACCCACAACAAGCAGTGATGTGATTAATGAATAGGAATAATGGTTCTAATAGACTGACCTACCATCTCTGATGTCACAATTCTTGCCTATATTCTAACCCAGCCCATGTCTCTGAGCTTTCACCAGTTGTCTCTAAATGGGAGATCACTATCTGAAGCACAATAATGTGAATTCTGCTTTCATAAAAATATGGAATGTTGGCCAAAAGTCAGGTCGCCTTTGTGCAGAAAAAGCTTTAAGCAAAAGCAAACATGAGAAATTGCTGATTCTTTCCACCTTGCTCATAAAATGCTCATAATACTTGTCCCTATATAAAGGCCCAAAGCCTTTATTTAAACCCTCACCTGCTAGTTCATGCTGTCCGTAGACACTCTCCTAGGGATGTCAAGCAGTCCTGTCATCTTGTGCACCTGTGTGTTTTCATCAATCATGAACTATTTATACAGGTCATGTTTCAACGTAATTCATTTTCCAGCTTCAAAGTCCTGGAAATGCTTACCTGAGACTTCTTTTACTCATTTTTGTGTAATTCTAACTAACTGGCAACTACTTCCAGAATACAAACTAGGGAACTTTGCCATTTCTGTTTCCTGTGACTGCAAGGGGGTGTGGACTTAGATAATCTAAGGCTGCATTCTCCGAGCCACTTACTTCGCTTGACATCTCTTAGAGTAGGTAATTTGCAGATTACTGCTTAAATGTTAATGGCATAAGTAATTTACACTCGCAGTTCTTTATTCTAATTAGCTACCGTTCTTTTCTGGCTGAAATTCCTACCCGGTTGTGTGTGACACGGTGCTCACATCCCATGTCAGGCCAACTCAAATCAGCTCAAGGAAAGATACTGCCTTATCTATACTGTATCTCTGATCCACTGGCAGGCTGCAAATGCCCTAATTAGCAACCACGGTGATCTGTACCCTCCTTCAAGCATCCCGAGGAAACCTTGAGGAACAGCTACTTCTAGAGTACAGCGGAAAGGAGGGACAAGAGAGTTTAGTTCAGCTCTGAGTTGTAAAGCATACCCATATCTGTGTGTCATGTGGAGCCATCAGTTTAACTCCCTGATACACAGAGCTATACAGCTCATGCAGTTGGATAATAAACTATCACCATCACCACTATCATCATCGTCCTCATCCTCTTCATTATCATGTTAGTGAATTTCTTTCATGCTCAGTCCTGTCGGAGAAAGTGAGAGCATTGAAAGGAAGCACTAACATTTGCGGAAGTTCATTCACGCAACTGGCAACCTCCTTCTGTATCCCGTGCAACATAAGCAAAGGTTGCAAGTCATGTGCATGGGAGAGAGATGCCGCTTGCACAGAAGTCAAGCAGCGCCTGATTTCTGGCAAGCAGCATGTCAGTGTCCAGTGCACTCACTCGGAAGTTAGAGTCATGGCCATGAGAAAGCAGGCCAGAGCCCAAGGAATCCAATGGATTCCTGCCCCCAAAACAGATTCCTCACACATCCCTAGTGCAAACTCGCTCTTCCCTTGGTCCCTGTGTGTATGTACGGCAGCTTACTATACATCAGGGCTGGGCAATGTGTGGCCCTACAGATGTTTCCACGTATAACTCCCAGCAGTCTCAGCCAACCCAGCCAAGATGACAGAAAATAGAAGCCATAAGCCAAAATATCTAGAGAATCACAATTTGCCTCACCCTATTTATTTATTTTGTTTTATTTTATTTTATTTATTTAGAGTATTTGTATGCCGTCCCTTCGCATAGCCTCACGACGGCTTACATAAATAAGAAAAACAAAATAAAACATAAGACAAATAAAATCCAGATCCACCCTGGCTGCAGATTAAAACCTATATAGCTGATGTTAAAAGTTATTAAAATATTGTTGAAATAAAAAGGTCTTTGCCCGGCGCTGAAAAACAAATAACGACGGTGCCAGGCGGACCTCTCTGGGGAGCACATTCCATAGGTGGGGCACCACCACAGAGAAGTATTCTGTTATCAGAAGCATTCTAATTGTAAGATTCCTGGAGCTGAAATATGCACACAGTAAAATTCAATGGTCTCATGCAAAATATTATGGATTTGATTTAGCTGTCACAAATACCCAAATCTAAATTGCTTATTTCATACCCACATTGTGCAGTTTCTTGAAAGCAACACGATGGCATTGGTTCCTTTACTGTAGGAATAAAAAGCATACCCATTTCATATGCAACACTAGGAAAGATATAGGATGTGTATGTACAGTATATGTAGGCATGCACAGGTGTCTGCTGTGTTTGGGTACAAACATCCTAAGTGACAATCCTGCCCCTATGGGTATTTGATTAATTCATGTGTTTGTTTTTTATCAGAATTTTACTTAGTTCACACCTCCCAGACTTAATACAGACTCATGGGCAATGTCATTCAAGACCAAACAAGGAATGTATTCAACAGCTCATGCACATTTCAAAACTGTGCATTAAAAAAAAATTAGCACAAACACACTTTAATCCATGGGGAAAGAATACATATATTTCAAAGATGTGCACAGGTGATTTGGAAAACTGCAACATAAAATATGGATGGATCTTCATGTGAAAAGCAGAAGGAAACCAAGGCGCACAGTTAGATGCAGACACAAGTTGGAAGGAGCTTCAGGAGACTATTTGGAAAACTTCAGCACACCCACATTTTGCTGATTGGCACATCCCTGCCTGAAGCTCTTTGTTCCAATCATTATTCTTCAGTTGTCCTCTTAGAGTTGTGCAGCAACAAAAATAGTAAGCTCCCATGACTGTCTGCCTCATTAGTTACTGCTCCTTGCATAAGGTGCTATAAAAATGATCTTTGATAACGATGCATTTCAAAATGGATTTGTGCGTGTGTATCATCATCCCTTAAAACACACAAGCATACAAACACACCCACTATGATCACCTGGCATTCAGTCATCTACCCTGTAGGAGGCCTGTGAAGTTTCCTTGTACATGTAAGGAGCTACATGGGAGCAAGGCTTTATTGAGTATTAAATATTAATACGGTAATTCCAGTTACTGAGTCAAATTTACTGTGAAATCCAATTCAGTCTTTCTACTCCCATGGGAAATGAATAATTCCTGTCTGACAGTATGCATTTGCAAGTCTTTGCTTTGGAGGGCCTTCTTTAGCACAAAAGGAAAAACAAAACAAAGAGTTAGATTCTCCTTGAGTACCGTTTGTACCTGCACTGCCATGGTAGGTGGGCCCTCCACGTGGCAAAGTACACAGACAAACTAGCATTGCTCCTTACCTGCATTTCAATATGTTTTAAATTCAGGAGCTTCGATATTTTACTTTGGTTCACACATGCATATTCAGCACTTGATGACTTGGATGTGTGAATGAGCCACTCATCAAACACGATACAGATAGACTTTTATTTATATTGCCTCACATCTCTTAAAACACATCCTTTATAGCATGTTCCTTTTACATCTTCATATGCAACCAATGCTTTGTAAGCAAAGCATCTGCTGAGCATGTGTGAAATGACAGAAAACATTTAAGTGCATTATACATATATATATGTATGTGTGTGTGCATATATATATATATATATATATATATATATATATATTCAGACAGATGCAGCATATCCATGCCAGCAGCTACAGTGACCTCTACTGTGACCAGCAATGTCCCCTTGTCCCTCCAGGAGTGCATGGGACATACCATGTTGTGAAGGGTCACTGGAGCTCACTGCCTCCTAGCAAGTGCCCAGCCAGTTGCGCCCGGCCTCAGCCAGTCTGTCATGAATGGGCCAGCTCTTGGGCCAGCTCAACTGTCAAGGAAAGAGCAGCTGGGGGAGCAACATCTGGAGTCAATGAGGCCACCAACCTTCCCTTGCTTGCAGCTTGCTCCCACAGCCCAAATGAGCAGCACTTCCTGAAGTGGGGCAGGGATGAAAAGGTGAGAATGAAAGGAAGACTGAGGGGCAACAGGCAAAGGACACCTAGGAGAAATAATGGTGGTAATGGTGGGTGAGAACCAAGATGGATGCAAAGGCAGTCAAGAAAGGGGGACAGAGGAGGATCAGACTCGGGGGAGGCCAGGAACAGGCTGTTAAGGCTGCAGCAACCTGTGGCTGGAGAGGAGAGTCAGTTATGACCCCACAGCAGCCTTGCCCAGTATGATGGCCTCCAGAGGTTTTGGACTGCTACCCCCATCCAGCTCAGTCAGCATGGCCAACTGTCAGAGATGATCGGAATTGCAGTCCTGAAGCTCTGGAGGGCACCAGGCTGGGGAAGGCTGTCTGAAGGCGTGTTCTCTGCAAAGGCAGAGCAAGGTACTCGTTGCTTATTCTGTGTAGCATGTCATGCAAAAAGATCCCCTTGTCTCCTTGGCAACGAGTAATCATCTGTGTGTAGAGGAGGAGATAAGTAGCTGCTAATGCAACATCAGTGACTCAATCAATATGCGCTGCTACTGCACCAAGTACCCAAATATGAATACTTTTCACAAATGGCATTTCAGATTTAGTCACAAAGCCCATGGAATAAGCTAACGCGGGGATAAAAATCACCCAAACAAACAGCAAAATCCAGCATGAGCAGCATCTTCAGGCTCATGAGCTCACGTCAGCATAGCATGATGAACCAGAGGCCCGTGGCTAATTTGCATCCGGTAAATGTGAGTGTAATAAACATGCTGGAACACCACAGTGCTGCC
Organism: Varanus komodoensis; assembly: GCF_004798865.1. NCBI lineage: Eukaryota > Metazoa > Chordata > Lepidosauria > Squamata > Varanidae > Varanus > Varanus komodoensis. Next base: position 61,444,950 of record NW_025335268.1, read on the forward strand.
AGGAGGGTGGGTGCCAGGCTAGACTCAAAAAAGGGGGCTTGGAAAATGATGGAAATGATCAAGGTCCCTTAAGTTTCACAGCTTCTTTCCAAGCAGGAGGGAAAGAGCAGAAATTCAGCCCATTTTGTTATTCACGGCTAATATGTTGCCAGATGAACTAGTTGCCCTGTGGTATGTTTATAATGCGGTTGGTCCCAAACTTGCACTGGTGCCGGAGGAAGCAAGTGGGGCCATTTTTATCGATCACTTCATCATACAACTTGAACCTGCTGTTCCTGAAAAGCTGCTCTGGAGGGTGAAGAGCCTCTCCAAGACAGCATGAAATGGGATGCTGGGATGTGCAGAAGGGAGTCACCACACCTCCTTCCCCAGTCTAAGCACAGGGATATATCAGAATTTTAACTCAGTTCACAAATCACTTGAAAATATCCTGATTGCACCCCCAAATGTGAATGGAAACAGGAGCATATGTTCTCTGAAAATACTCCCAGATTCCCAAATTTATATTCCCATTCAAATGATGCGCATTTTCTAAGAACACACTTTCTGAAAATGACAGGTCCATGCTGTAGAGACAATGGAAAGAAAATGTACATTTTTGAAAAAGACACACTTTTCCCAATTACAGTTCTCTCTTTTCCTGTTTGGAAAATGAAAAGGCAACTGGCAAAGAAGAATCAGAACCAGTCAAACTGAGCTTTGAAGTGGAATGAAGAGACGTTTGGTGAGCTTCAGCATCCCTAGTGATCTGGTCCCTGAATAAGCTCTGCTGGATCCTGAGTGCTTCCAGCAAAGAAGCAATTCTACCTGTGTGGAATGGGGACTGAGGAGTATTTCATTTAGTGTGGCTTTCATAAGAATTTACCCGATTCACAAAATCCTCCATATTCAGGATAAAAATAGATGTAAACAAATGAGTATGGGGGAAACAGAAATGAACAGATGTGTCCAAGCAGGCCCCAGATTCCGAATGCTTAGCTCATAAAGATCTAGGTGTAAACTCCTGTGAATTTAACCTGTTCAGGCTTGATTAGACCCTCCCCTTACAGTCTCAGGTCCTCACCTTTAATGGGTATGTGACAGACAGATAAAACATTGCTCTCTTGATCCTGGGAATCACTGTACCTTTTGAATTTGTTCAGTGCAGATCAGTGAGAATTTCATTTCAGTTCATTTTTATAAGGACTTATCAAAATTCAGAAATTTCTTCCTATTTGGGAGAGAAAGGATTTGAGATTTGTTTTAAATCAACTCTGGGAGAAGGCAAAACCGAGAGATTTCCCTAGCAGAGGGGCACATCTGGAACCAAACTGTATATCTTCATCAACACATACCAGTATTACGACATGCCAAGAAGCTTTCTAACCTATTCAGATGTAGCCAGTACTGGATTTCAGATAAAAAAACCTCTAAGATGCAAAGCACAGGTTACTTTAAAGATCTCATTAGTAGCTACAGTTTTGTCCCCATCTAGGGCAAGCCCAGAAGCCCTCATCCAGTTCTGGACTCTCTATTTGGAGTAGGGGGCTTTAATTTCATCTATGTTGCAGTCCTTATTGGGATTGATGCCCTTATGCCTGCAATATGTATTGCCAAGCAGTGATGTGTTCGAAGAAATTGATTGTTATTTGACAATGTACATTGCAGGAACAAGGAAGCCCACTCTGGATCAGGTTTCCCACAGGAGAAAAGCATGGAAGGCCTCCCTACCCACCCAGGTAGGCCCTGACCCAGCTCGGGCCCTCTGCACTTTAAAATATGGCTGTTATTAGATTGTGTTTTGCCTCTTCTACCTCTGATTACTTGGATCAATTCCGGTCTGATGGGGATTGTGCCAGATTCATCTATGGGGGTCAGGATAGTCCTTCCTTATGTGAGAGACTGACCAGGATGACATTCCCCAGACACTCATATTTTATTAATCATACCTCTGTTAAAGTGCACAACTCAAAATGTATAACTGTTAACATTTTAAAAGTACACATCAAGACAACTGTAGCAAAAAGAAAATCTGAACTGAGAAGTGCATAGACATTGAGGCCATTGACAGAAAATGCAAGGGATGAGCAGACCTCAGTTTCCCAGGAAGCTGGTTCCAAAGTCACAGACCTGTCACAGGAAACAGCCCTGTCTTGGGCCCAGTAGCTTTTGCTTCCTGCAGAGAAGGAGTTTAAAGCACAGCTGGCCCATTAGATAGTAAAGAGTGAGGAGCTTCACATAGGAGGATGTATTCTTGCAGACAGGCTGGGCTGCAGCTGTTTTTAGGCTATGAAAGCCATAGCCAGCACCTTGAATTGGGCCCAGTACAATCCGGTGCAGAGTGTGCAGCAGAAAAGCAGTATGTTCCCCACAGCCATGGAACAAATGAGGAGCCACATTCTGCTTTACCTGCCATTTCTGGACCAATTGCCCTTTGGGTAGCCCTTTACAGAGTGCATTAAATTACTTAATATAGGCAGCTCAGGCTTAATATAGGCTTGAGTGACACTGGCCTGGCCATCCATGATGGGACACTGCAAACTAGCTCATTAAAGCTGGTCCCAGAGGCAGAGGTTTCCTTCTCATCCTTCCCACAGTAGCCTTTCCAGCCCCATAAAAAGCTAGACAGGGAGTCAGGGGACACTGATCAATGGGAGAAGCTATGGTGCAGGGAAATCCCTCAAATCGGTAGAGGATCTTATATCAGCAGGGAAGGCAAACTCCAGATCCAACTACTGGCCCACAACTACCAGTCAGGAATGCAGGGGCACTCTTGAGCTGCCTACCCTATTCCTTCAAGGTGAGCCCATCAAGAACAGGAAGACTCGTCTTCCCTGAACAACCAGCTCCACCCACTCGTTTTAATGGCTACTGACATTACTATTATTGCATTCTATTGATATCCCACCTTTTCTCCTCTTGTGAGGCACCCAAGACAGCTCACATGGCTCCATTTTGGCCTCACAGCAACAACCCTGTGAGGCAATTTAGGCTGAGAGTCCATGTCTGGCCCAAAGTCAGCCAGTGAGCTTCTTGGCTGAGTGGTGACTAGCACTCAGTCCTCCCAGGTCGCCATTCCAACACTCTTACCACCCACCACACTGGTGAGGAATAAATAAAAGAGCTGAGCAGAGGGAAGATTCACATGGAGAGCAGAGCAGTACAGTGGAAATATCATAGGATTCAGATAGCAGAGGCCTAAATCTAAGTCATCTCCCCCACCACAATGGTAGAGCTCACTGGATAATCTTGGACAAGTTGCAGTGGCTTGGAGGAACAACCTATTGTTTAGATGCATTTAACATTATTTTAGGCTTCCTTTGTGGACAGAATCTTCCTCCAAACTGCCAACATGACTGGGAGAAAATATCATTGACTCTGCACCAGGCTCCTTGAAAGAAGGGAACAAATGGAATCAAGTACAGGTCAAGATGTATGTTCCATTATATATATAATCAGGTGTATCTAATTCCGCAAGAAGGATGGTCATCAACAAGTAGAGATGGGGTGCCATGTAGACATGGGTAGCAGAAGTAGGGAGGATTTGGCTGGCAACTGACTTGGGCCTTTACACAAAAGGTTAACATGAGCCAAAATGTAACCACATGGAAGGTGTCACCATATTCCATTATAGATGATGCACTTCCAGTCCAAGAAGACACCGAAACCCCATCACGAACATTACACAAGGAAGACTCGCTTCAAATTGCCAGCCTCTGTCAGAGTCTACCCAGTGCCTTCCCCCTTCCCCCAAAGATGGGATTCATTTCAACTGAACGTCTACAACCAGGGTCATTTCAGCATCTCAGAAGACATTTGCACTTGACTGCTAATCGGTTTAATTGAATGCCGTATAGGTGCCCTCAAGCAACTGAAACAGTCTCATTGTACATTTGTGTTGATGGCTGTCTGGCTGCGTCTCATTGCAGAAGAAATCACCAGCACTGGAGAAGAATGAAATTAGGCTATGATCAGACACTGCACTTCATTTTCATGCAGTGATACCAGGCAGTGGCATGCCATGATTTGGCAAGTGTCACTTAACTAGCATGATCTCAGCTGAAGCCCAGCATTTCACCAACACTGTTAGAATTTCTACACAGAACCAAGATTTACAATGATCAACCATAAACATCTCATGTCACATTTGATTGTCCCTGTTTTATTTTCATTTCTTGTCACATGGTTTCGGGGATACATTTGAATGCCAGTCCAATTCTGTTGTAGTACAACAGATCCCGTTTGCTTTCAGATGAATCTGTGTAAATGTTTGCAGGGTTGCTGTGGAGTGTGTTATTCCCTCCTAACCCTGCAGAAAATGTGGCATATTTTTGTGCTGCCGGAGTGATGCCATTTCAGCATTCAGGCATGAGCAATATGTTAATGATGCAGCATACTGCCTGGCAAAAATAATGTCAACATAATCTGCAATCTGTACAGCAAAAATGAAATGTCAGCCAATTCCACCAAATGGCAAATGATTTTTACTGTTCAGAGACATGCCTTATAAATCTGTTAGCTCAGGCACGACAAAACAAAAATGGGAAATTAAAGGCTTTCGGAGATGGGGGAGGAGGAATCGATGCAACGACAACTTTTACATTTCCTCCAAGACAAGAAGTAGGGCTGGCTTGGAAGTGATTTGTTTTCGCAAAGCCTTCTCCTCATCTTTTACAGTTGATATGCTTGATTGATCTAATGGTGGAAAGATGTAAGAATCAATATTGTTTTAATGTCCCAAAATGAATTACTTTTTAAAAGTGTTTGTTTATCCTACTGTATAACTACAACACCAAAGCAACACTCTGTGTGAAAGCAAGATCTATATGTATTTTGCTAAGGTGCTAGATAAATGTCCTCGGCTACTAAAATCGATGGGCCATATCCCTAATGCGTTCAGGCTGCCTGGCTGCTCCTGGATCAAGCCACATCCTTTTGAAAAGATAATATCAGGGCAGTCTGTCATACCCACTTGGGACAGAAGCTTGTGTAGGCAGGGCAAGGCAATATGGTTTCCTCCAGATGTATTGGGCTCCTACTCCCATCAACCCCACTTGGCATGACCAATGGTTAGAGATTATGACTTTGTAATCCAAAACCTCTGGAAGGCAGGGTGTTGCCTGTCCTGATCTATCATGTGAAAAGGAACTGGATAGAAGGAGCTTGCACTCCTTCTGTACATTCCACTTACATTGGTCTGCTCTAGGTCCTAGCAACCCATTGTATTCTCGGATTGCGTTCTTGCAATACTGTGCAGAGAGGAACTTTCATGCCTGAGCATTCAAGTTGCATCTTCCCACCTGGAACCCAAATATGCAGAAGACAAGGGAACCTTGGTAGAAGTGGAGAGGTATGTATTCACCTCTGTAGCTGTAGCAATTGAAAGAAGGGACTGGGACAATCACAAGATGAAAGTTGATATTGAACAGCAGTAGAAAACTTGTAGCCCTCCAGAAATTTTGGGCTAGAACTCTCATCAGTATGGTGGAAAACATGGGCCAAAAACATCTGCAGGGCCACAAGTTGTCCATCCCTGATGGAAAGGGAGCTGCACTTTCCTTGTGGGTCATAAGATCAGGTTGCTCTCATGAAGACATTGTCCCCCTGTGTCAGCCAGTTCCAGTTTATCAAGCTGCTGTGAAGAAGAAAAGGAAGCAGGGCCACCCTCAGCTAGGTAAAGAAGCCACATCCAGCAGACTTTTCGCCTTCTTCAGCTTTTGCCTGGTAAAAGCCATTTCATCAGCAGCAGTGCAGCTTGGTCATTTGAAGGAGAAGCATATTGGTCTTTAGGTAGCAGTGTGTGCCACTTCACACATGAAGCAAACAAGGAATGGTTCTTTCTCTCCCCCACCTGCTTTGTAATTGCTTCTATATTTAAGATATTACAGTAATCTAAAAAAATGAATAATTATTCTTTAAAAAAACAAATGCTCTGAGCAAGTGCAGTTACATCTTTCAAACTTTCTTTGAAATAGTACCACCCAGACTAGAGGAATAAAATGAAGTTTGTTTCTGTTGTCCTGATGATAAACACAAGTTTGATGTGGAAAAGAAGAACACATGTTTTAAAGTAAAAGGTACACAGTGAGCATTTATAACCATATACAGGCACATCTGACAACTCCCTGATTATATTTCTCCCCACTCCCACAAAGAAAGAAAGAAAGAAAGAAAGAAAGAAAGAAAGAAAGAAAGAAAGAGGGGGGATGGATGCTGGCACAACCACATCATTCCTGGTGGGTGCTCTCATTTCAACTGATAGATTGATTTCTAACATTTCTGAACTGCCATTTATCCAGAAGGGATCCCTGGCCCAGGTGCAAAGGCAGGTCTGTTTGCCACTGGCCCTTTCACCTGTTGTAACCAGGATAGTCATCTGGGGGCTGCTGGGTACCTGGGCCTTGAGGTCCCATCCTTGCTGCACTACGATCTACCACATCACAGCAGATGGAGAGGCATGGCTAGTCCAGCAGTTAAGCTGAGAGACCAGCAATAGTTTAATAGCTCCTTTTATCACTGAACCAATTCCATTCTAGCCGGTCACTGTATTTATTTGTAACTAAAACCCAAGTTTGCTTTCCCCTTCCCCACTTTTATTTATTTTTTTCCATTTGTATCATGTCTTTTAGATGGCAGGAATTTTTGTATTATTGATCTCTGGGACCCTTTTTGCTTAAAAACAGAGTAATGATGCTTCAAATATATCAATAATGATGAAAAAGTGGAGCACCTTCTCATATTATTTCCAAAATCCAGCTTCTGATGTTTCATGATGAAAAGGCTTCAGCTATTCAAAGCTACTAATGAATTCACTAACCAAATTTCAGATTCTGCAATGAATTGCCAATAAAAAAAGCCAGTGAACAGGTCACTTCAGAAATTTTAGGCTTTTCAGTAGCTTATGAGATTAATTATAACTGACTGAAGAGTTTAATTACAAACTCATCTGAGATTCTTCAGAAGCTCTCAGATGAAATCTAATACTGTATTTTTATGCCACATCATACAGAATGTGTAATTTCTGAAGAATCCTAAGAGGGAGACGACTATGTGTGTGAGATCACTGCACTGCAGTGTTGTAATGGTCAGATATTAATACAGGGGGAATAAAATTTGGACAGAGAAACATAGATTACGTGAAAAATTGTGTTTATGTAACTGATTTGCTTGTTGGCAGATCATATATTTCATACTTATGTGCAGCTAAAGATTGGCTGACTCAAAATACATGGCTTTTAAATCATTGTTTGTTTGGGTTATTTAAATTGAAATATGTTCAGTGGAAAGGCTCTGTGCATACACAGCTCCTGCTATTTTGGGAAGACTTGCTAGGTGAGCCACACCTGGGCACTTAGTGAAACTATTTGGATGAACACTGTAGAGAGAACTACAGCATCCCTAACAGATGACTACCCAGCCTCCAATTAAATACCTCTTGTAAAGGAGAGCCCATCACTTTTGGCCGCCAAGTGGTATCATAAGGAAATGTCTCCTGATATTTAGCCAAAATCAAATTCCCTGCAATTTCCATCCATTGAGTCTAATCTTGACCTCTGTCACAACAGAAAGAAAGGTTTTCTCCATCTTCTGCATGTCAGTCCTCCATATATCTGAACACAATGATCACTTCTCCTTTAATCTTCTCAGGCTAAAACACATCCACCTTTTTATCAGTTCCTCGTAGGTCTTGGTTTCCAAATCCTTCACTATCATGGACACCTTTGCTTTGCACATGCCCCAGTTTATCAATCAATATGGTTCTCACAATGTGTCACCCAGAACTGGATTCGCTACCGCGTACACTCTGATTGGCGCAGAGTAAGTGGAATGATTACTGCTTGGGATCTGGATAGTTTACTTCTGTTCATACAGTTTAAAATTGTCTTAGAAGCCAAATTGTACTGTTGGCTCATGTTCAGCTTACAATCATCTAAGACATGCTGATTCTTTCTGCATACATAAAAAGTATTTAGAACATAAATGCTATGATCAGAGGACACTTTACAAGGGATCACTCATACTGAAAGGTAACTGAAATGTGGAATACCAATGCAACTAACCTTGTTATATCAGTGGTAGAATTACAAGATTTTAAGTACAAGCAATCTTGCTGACGATGACAGTAACTACAAATTAAAACAGGAGGAGGTTTCTGTAAGAGGCAGTGTTTATAAGAACAGTAGATGGAACACCAAAAGATGAAAACACCAGGGGCTACAGCCAAGAGGAAGGAAAATAGTTATTTAAGAAGGCACAAATAGGAACAATTAGGTATTGATCTGATGCACATTATTGTTTTCTTAAATTGAAAGCCTGTATTAGAGGCACAATACCTTTCCATGTAATGCCCCTGGAAGGTTTTATATACACCCAAGTAACAGGCCAGTCACTGGATTTACTTCAGGATTTCCCTGCTAGTTGGCAACATATAATCATCAAAAACCATATAAATAATCTATATGTTTGTAATATAGCCTGGCTTTTATCAATTGTATAATACAGTGTTTGAATATTATAAAAGAAACACTCTACTGAAATAATAATTTCCATATTTTTTCCTGCAACTTTTCTCCTTTTGGATTGCAGTAATGCTTCATACTGGCTTTCTGGAGGGATGAATTCCATGCTACTTTCGATCTGCTTTGTTTGCTAGATCAGTCAAATATCTTGCTACATAAAACTTCACCATAGCTACCAACCCAGCAACCAGAAGAGGGCAGGTGTGGGTCTTGTTTAATAGGTTAAAAAATCTAAGTATGAGGACACAATGGAATGCGCTCCAAATAATCCAGTATTGTTAGGAAGAATGAAGTGCTTTCAAGTTCAAGAAAGTAAGGGGAGATACAAAATTCTCTAGACCAAAAGAAAAGGTCAGAGTGATTAGACAACACTGACAAGACATGAAAATTCAGGTATCAATACTTTTAAAATTTAGAAAGCAATCCCACGGCCCCGAGACAGCACCAGGGGGGCAATAGGATATTTTGCTTTTGGTGATCCAAGGTTGGAGACAGCACCCTGACCTCAGAAGCTGGGAAGGCCAAACTCCCACCTCTTTCTTTTTGAACTGACATGGAAAGAACCATGCACTGGCTGCTCTCCAAGATAGGGAAAGTGATTTTGAAGAGTGGAAACAGGGAGGCTTTTCAGGGCGCAAAGGTTAGGAGACTGGGGAGGCCAGGATATGAGCCACCTCGGACATCACTGTAGCTTCCTCCTCTCTCCTGCAAGACACTTTAGTTGCCTAGCAGAAAATTCTAGACAGAAATGGTGGGGGTGCGGGGAGATCACCTCTGCCACTCCACCGTCCTGCGCTGGATGACCATAAGCTCCCATCATTTAGATATGAAGATTTGCTCCTGGGCCTGCGCATCAGTTTCCTACTCTCTTTAAATAACCTCCCTCTCTACTTGTCCTCTCTGCCCACCTTTCCTATAATAATCTGCACCAAGTAATTGCATCACAGTCTCATTCCTTAATGCCATCACAATAAAATTGCACATATTTAAAGGAAGATTTGCTTCTAATTTAGCCAGCCCCAACGATTTGGTTATTTGAATTCTCTATATGCAGTTATGAAAAAGGTTGTGTCCAATACGTATGCTTAAAAAATTTCTATCATAAGTTGCATGCAGTGAAGCAGGGGCTCCAATTTTGCAATTCATAGATCCATGAAACAGTGAACAAGACATAATAGGTATTGTCTGCAATGTAGCCTTGAAATCAGGTACTACTTATTATTGATGTTCATGCTATTTCCAAATAGGTAGGTCAGGATAGCATTTAACTATCCAGTTGTTCTACTGTCCCTTTTTAGGCCTGGTCATGTCGAGAGAGAGAGAGAGAGAGAGAGTTTAAAAACTGAGAAGACAATAAAAATATATTCTATACCAGTGATGCTGAGCTGCCCCCAGTATGTTCTGACTGAACATCATTCATTAGTTTCCATATCGATAAAGTCCTATATTAAAGATTGCAGGATAAAAGTATTGGAGTTTCAACAGAGAAAGGAGTTATTTCTAGAGATGTGCAATGTTTCATTGTAATTCAGTAAAACCTGTCCTGTTCAGACCTCTCAAATCTGAATGTGAGTTGATTTTTCAGGCAATGCTTGCAAAGTCACGAACTTAAGATCACATTTGCAACATAGATTCATTAGTAAAATATGCATTTTAAACATATGCATGTTGGAATGTGGGGTGAAGACACTTCATGCTTTAGTAAATGGAAGAAAGTGCACATTTCAGTGTGTCCTTTAAAAGTACATGCCCAAATGTTCACTTTTCTCATTCCAGTAAAAACAAGGTTGCATTTGGAAAAGGAAATAAAGTCAATTCAAACGGACTGCAGCCAAAAAAGTCAAAGAAGACTGAGACTTGGAAGGGCAGCAACAAAGGCACAACAAAAGTTATCATGTTTTCCTGGAGAACAAGGTCAAGATAATCCAAACTATTCTATTTCCAATCATAATCTATGGGTGTAGAAGCAAGACAATGGAGAACACTGACAGGAAGAAAAATTATGCATTTGAAACATTGTGCAGGATGAAATCTTCACAAATACTTTGGACCAACAGAAAAACAAACAAGAGGTTCTAGATCAAACTAAGGCAGAGCTTTCCTTAGGAGCAAAAATGACAGGACATAGGCTCTCATACTTCAGACATATCATGGGAAGGCAAGGCTTCCTGGAGAAGAAAATCATGTTTGGGAAAGTTGAAGGCAGGAGACGCAACGGAAATGCAAATGTGAGATGGACTGAAATGATAAGGGAAGCTGCAGCAGTGAACTTGAAAGAGCTGAATGGACAGGGCACTTTGGAGGGCTTTCATTCATAGGGTCACCATAGGTTGCACAAGGCTTGAAAGCACATAAGGATGGCAGCAAGGTGGATGGCATTTCTAGACGTAATCTGGAGAACACTCCAGCCCATCTCATTTAATTTGGAAGGGAAAAGCAACGCTATTGGGATCGAGAGAACATCCTTCTCTCCTCCCTAAACCCTCTGTCTCCCAGGATGCTGACTGGAGGCCTTCAGCTATTTGGAGATGGGTTTGTCATCACTCATCCTGCTTTTATTCCAGCTGGGCTTCCCAGCAGTCGTTCTGCCTGCCAGCTCAAGCTCCATTCTGGGACTGCTCCTCACTTTCCTGCTCTCTGTAAGTAACCTCCCACTCTATGTCTCCTTTCAGGCACACCTTTCCTATGATAATTTGCACCTGCAATTGCATCACAGTCCATTCCCTTCTGCCATGATTCCCTGGCAGGCAGCACTGGGCCCCTCCTCTGGATTACTTTGTCGCCATGCAAATCCACAACCGGAAAATCCTCCAATATTGGATATGTTATATGCCCAACATATAGTTGCCAGAAAATGGCAAGTAAGTTGTTCTACACGTGGCCATTGGCTAGTCTCAGATGCAGAAAATGAGTGAATGAGCAGTTGAAATATGTGGAATATAGATCTTCAAATCGTTCCAGTTGGGAATTATAAGCAGTCTTCTTTTCCCTTCTTATTGCACTTGGATTTTGCCAATGCATTTTCAAATAGGCCTCTAAAACGACAAGGCAGACGGACCCAGTGGTTTCAATGGGGAACAGTTAACAAATGCTTCAATGGTTTTCATCACAACGGATGTGCTGAAAAGTGTGGAACGTGAGCTGATGCCCATGTGAACAAGCGCAACGCGGTGCTCCAGCAAGGATTCCGTACTTGCCTCGTCTACTCCGTTGCTTGCTGGATAAGTAGCATGAGGTACTTGAGAGTTTTAATTATGGAAGAAATTCATTACAAGGCTGTACTGCAAAGGTGATAAATGTGCTGCAGGATCAGCTAGTGGAGGGAGACACAAAATTAGAACTGGCCTCTGGTTACATGATTCCCTATGCAGAATCAGTGCTAGTTGTCACTCTGGTAACATCCAGTCTCCCTTTTCATAGCTGCCATTCATGTATGCTGTGAGTAATGTAACCTACCCCCTTTCATGCTCATCCCAGCAGCATTACTAAGACTGTGACTGCTGTGGCCACTTCATTGTTTCTGCAGTAGAGGCTGGGACTGAACTGGGATTAAAAGCCTTGAAGACTTTTAAGGCAGAGCAGAACAGGTCACTTTTTCCCCTGCCCCACGGTGGGTGAATTGACTTCAAGCAGAGAGAAATTCAGTTCTGACACAGGCTGCACAGCACTCCCTCCTACAGTCAATAGGAGCCACAACCCCAAAGAAGATGAGTTAGACTGCCCAATGCCCCATCGATGGGATCATTCCAAAGACACAGCTTAAAAGCAGCATGTAGGGCAGATGAAAGCACATAGCTACAGCCCAGGTTTTGGACTGCTGAAGAACTAACGGAGAGGGGGAACAGCTTATGCGGAGTATCAGAAGGGACAAGCAGTAAATCAGGGAAACGCCCTTGCACACTGGAAATGGTTCAGGCCATCCCTGCTACATGCCTGCTTGCCTAGGGCAGTCCAGGACCAACAGTACAATCCTGATCCCCCCATTTATGTGGATGATGGGGTATCAGGATGATGCACTGAGACCTCTCTATGACCAATTCCGCGGGGGAGCTCTTCTGTAGTGGAGATTCCAGTACACCTCCTTGGAGTGAAGCCAGCAAGACCAGTATCCCCAGCCAAAGCAAGGACAGCCCCTCTCCCATGACTTTCCCAAGAGTAAGAGCCACTGTATTTATTGTGAATGGCAATGACTAATGCCACTGAAGTTAATGTGATCTACTTCTGAGTAGAAATATATAACTGGAGCTTGACAAAAGGATGGAGACACTTGAAGACATTCCAAACTTCATTTTCTTCTGAGGATTCGGGAAAGGGGTGGGGACAGAATAGCATGTACTCTCCAGTTGCCTGAAGTCAGAGAGAAGGAAAGAGCACTGGGGAAAGGAGGTGAACAGAAAGGCAGGAAGCAACCATGTGATCTCAGAGTAGCTGCTGTTCAGCCACAGGACTTTCTCTTATAATCCCAGCCCACTGAGCCTGGCCCCAGAACAAACACAGAGATACCCTAACACGCATAAACATACATGGAGAAAAACACAACAAATATAAAAGTTGTGATATAATTGATCTGAAGAAACTTAGGATAGAATTTTATTTTTTAATCGTTACATTTATATGCCACTCTGCATGTGTGTGGAGCTAGCTGGCCCCTTGTGGTGTATGCTGGGTAAGTGTGCAAGCGGGAACTGAACAAACTAGCACTTTGTAAGCAGCCAAACATCTACTATATGTGCAACATTGTTGACTCCTGGATAATTGTTCCATTGCCATATGCTAAATAAATAATTAAGTAATTTATATGCTGCCAGTAGTCCAAGGGGTTCTCGAGATGGTGGTATACGTCCGATCAAAAGGCCAAAATACAGAAATTAAAAATTATAGAATACTGAAAACTATAAAATCACTAAAATCTATCAATTAAAAATAACAATAATAATTCAACAGTGATCATTATGAGTCATGTCCAGGTGAAAGGACAACCATTAATAATCCATTAAACCCCTTAAAATTGACAAAACCCTCTCAAAATTAATGGGTGTAGAAGAGAAATGATTTCGCCTGGTGCCAAAAAGGTTGGCACTAGGTGAGCTTCTCTGGGGAGTCTATTCCAAAGGCAGGGGGCAGCCGCTGAGAAGGCCCTTCTTCTATTTGCCATCCTTCTCACTTCCTTGAGGTATGGCTCTTTCAGAAGGGCCTCTCGCCGGATCTTAATGAGCAGGCAGGTACATAAGGGAGAAGGCAGTCCTTCAGGTAGCCAGGACAGAAATGGCAGAAAGAGCACAAAGTTTGGGGTGAGCGTCATGTGATGCACCAGTAAGTCAGCCACTGAAGTGCTGCTAAAAATCTCTAGTGTGGCTTTTCCTCAGCCTTCAACATATCAGTTTAGTGAAATCAAGTCAAGCCATCTATGGACATGCTGCTGGTTTTATTTATATTAATGTTGGGACAAATGCATGGATAAAACTCTCACACTGAAGCACAAATATGCAGCAATACAGGAATGCAGTGGTTGGCCAATTTGACCATAATCACAAGAAGGAAGGAAGGAAGTCTGCCAGCCTGTGGTAAATGCTAAGTGTAATCTTCACATGTCTGCAGCTATTAACATCATATGGAATACCTGATGGTGGGAAAGAATTCAAACAGGCAAAGCACCACCACCTCATTAAACAAATATTTTAGACCAGCTTCAGTGATGCCCTAGACTCCTGAGAGTCCCTTTCACTGCAAAGAGATCAAACCAGTCAATCTTAAAGGAAATCAACCCTGACTGCTCTTTAGAAGGTCGGATATTGGAGACGAAACTCAAATACTTTGGCCACCTAATGAGAAGGAACAATCCACTGGAGAAGACCCTGATGCTGAGAATGATTGATGGCAAAAGGAGAAAGGGACAGCAGAGGATGAGATGGCTAGACAGTCACTAGGGTGGTCGGTACGGGTTTGAGTGAACTCCAAGGGATGGTGGAGGACAGGAGAGCCTGGAGGAATGTTGTCCATGGGGACGTGATAGGTCAGGCATGACTTTGCGACTAAACAACCGATGCTCTAAAATATTCACACCAGGATCACTATGGAATCCACCCAACAAGATCATGTGAGAACGGCACTGGCTCTGAGGCACAGGAGCAAGAAGCTTCATTGGAGCTATACTTCCTTAATCTCCTGCCTCCCCAAAGCGAAGCAGCAGCAAAGCATTAGCAAACGTCTTCCTGAAGGCACATCAGCCAAGGAGATAGCTAATTTTCTCTTCCCTTTGTTTTTCTGGGAGGAAAAGGGATGCATGTTTATTCGTAAGTCCTTATACAATTTATAATATAATAAGATATCAGGTGAGAACAAAAAGGAATAACACAAGATGAGAGGATACAGGAAACGTCAAAATAAAAAGGGAAAGAGACAAATGAATAAGGTTCTTCACCACCACTAAATTGAGTGAATTAAGGGAAACACAAGCTTCAGAGTAACATTCTTTTACAAGAATTAACAAAATGTAGTAATTAAAAAGCATGAAAAGTTGATCTGCTGCCCCTGATGTAAATATCATTATCTGTTTATATAAAAACTCTAGTAATAATGCTTGACATGCTGCTAAAAAACACAAGAGCAGAGATAACAATATGTGCAAGGTTAGGTTCTTAGCCCCCTTTGTTAGCAAATAGGAGAAAACTAATAATCAAGGTGGGGGGATCTAGCTTGTCAGTGTTCAATGTGAGATATTGCAACACCTTCCAGCAATCAGGGTCAGAAAGGGAGGCAAGCAATTCTTGCTATTAAACCCTTAATCATCCACAAGGTTTGCTCCAAAGTCGCTTAAGGATCACTCAACCTGTTTTCAGGATATTCTCGGCCATCATGAGGACTAGAACTTAATTATGGTGCCCCATAGAACATGGATCCCTTTGCTGCAGCCTGCTTACCTAGCTGGGTTCATCTTAACATTCTAGCAAACAGTTTAATCAACGAGAAGCTCTGCTCAGTGTCACAGGAACACCAACAGCTTAGTATTTGCTGGTCTGCTCTATATTATTCTTAGTATTTGCTGGTCTCACCTTCTAACAGAATATTTAGGCAAACACTCGACCACTTGAACCCAAGATCACTCTAATCCCAGTGTAGAGAGGGGCCCCAGCTCTTGCACACTGCAGACTGCTCAGACAGATTCATCTGAGTCTAATCAGGCAGCAGAGGGGTAGATGGCTTTGCAGTTTCAAGCTCAGCTAGTGAAGATACTCAGGACTGAGCATGAGAATCAGTGTGCCTTGGGAAAGGAAGACGGCGTTTCAGGGCACGGAGGGGTGGAGATTAAGGGGAGTTCTTTGACCTTGCAAGGAGACATTTTGGATTCAACTCTACATCCAAAAAGAAAAGATCCTTCTCTTATACCTCAAAGAGAATGCTGCACTGATTTATACTGCTTCGTAACCAGTTAAGCTCTAATACAAGAATCATGCTTCTAAATTTTCATTTAGGTCTGCTGGGAGGGAGGGAGGGAGGGAGGGAGCTGCTCACGACACACAGCACATATTTCAAGGAGATGATACTGTCTTGGGCTGGGGAGGATATTTAAATATCTCATTGCCGCTTATCATTTACTAACTGAATTTTGGCTTAATCAGCGAACATGAGATCCAATACATCCTGTATTCTATTACGGGAAAAACACAGAGCCTGGCATACTCATCTCATTCAGGTGTCCATTTAGCTGCCTGGCTAACTGTTTCTCCTTGATGCCTCTGGAAGGATGCAACTTAGTTTATTCTATGAGATAAGACAAGCCGAATAGGCTTCAAAAGAAAAAGGATTAAAAGGAACGTACACACTATTGGCTGGAGTAGATGGGAGCTTGAGTCCAGCCACATTCGGTGGCCACAGATTTGTCTACCCAACTCTAGCATGACAAGAACAAGCTGCAGCAATCCTCAGGCTCCCATAGGTTGCTGCCCCACTCCCCTGGCTTTGCTATAGGGCAACTGCTGGACACTGTAGCGCAGGGCTGCAGCTTACAGGTAGCGTATCTGCTTTGTATAGCCCACATTAACTCCCTGGAAATTCAAGACTCTTGTCTGAAATTCTAAAGCAGCCTTCTTCAGTGTGACCTCCTGAGTTCTGGGACTACAGCCCCCCTCATTCCTGACCATTGGTCATGATCACTTGGGCTGAGGGGAGCTGAATTCCAAGCCATCTGAAAGAACCAGGTTGTGGCAGGCTGTCCAAGAAGATCAGCATGAGCCAGTGTAGAACATTTATTATTCAATTAGTTTTTGTACTGCCCATTAGTCAGGCTGACTCTCTGGGCAGATCACAGAATCAAAAGCAAACAACAAATACAATCTCCATTATCAATAACAATTAAAATCAAACATAAACAACACATAAAGGTAAAAACAACAACAACAAGCACATGAATAAGTCCACAATAGCCGCACTTAAAAAGGTTCAAGGTTTCAGCAGCAATAAGACATAATAAAATGTAAGATAGTTAAAAGATTAAAATAGATAACTATTAAGATAGAGGGTAAATAAAAAGGCCCTTACCCTAGTAGCTGCCCCATTTATCTCCTTTAAAGATAACTCTCTGAGAAGGACCTCAGATGAAGGTCTCAGGGTCTAGAAGAGGACTGGTGTAATACATTTACTTCGGCCAGTCCCCATCAGCAGCCTGGCTGCCCTGTTCTGGACCACTTGAAGTTTCCAGACCATCTTCAAAGGCAGTCCCAAGTGCCATCACAATAGTCCACACGAGAGGTTAGCAGAGCATGGATCGCCACCGCAAGGCCCCATCTGTCCAGATAGGGTTGCAGTTGATAAATCAGCCAGAGCTGATAGAAGATGCTCTGCACCACTGTGACTCCAGTGACGGTTCAGGATCAGGCGCACCCCCAAACTGTGGACATCTGAGCCAAATGGGCCAGTGGTCTGGCTTGGGATGCAGCAGCTTCTTATGCTCCTCACAAAATACAGCCACTTGGATTCCCTGTGCATAAGAACTGGAAGAGCTTATTTGCAATGATGTTGAGATCTCCACTATAGACTCCACTCCATTACCATCTCTATTTCCAAGTGTAAAACACAAGCTCAGGTCACCTCAAAAGAGCAGAGTGCCTTAAACAAGGCCACAGCAATGTTGGCCAAACAAATTATCACTTTTATCACTAGATACCTGGGGAGGATGTTGTGACTGTTTTTCATAGGACAAAGGTGACATGGATTGTTTGTTTGTAATGAGCCCTTCCTCTTAACTCTGATATTATGAGTACACCCCACCAGAAGACACATCCTGGTGCCATTTTGGAAGAGATGCTCTGTCTTTCTCAGTTTACCAGCATCCATTTCGCTTTTTAATTATGTCTGTTGCAGCATTCAATCCTTGAAATCTTTGGGCTAACAATACACCTTGCAGAGGATACTTGCAGTGTTTACTGGAGGTTCCCCTTGTCGGTTGCCAGAATTAAATTTCTGGCAACTGTATACCTGGACCTCTGGCTATAAAGCTGCAGCTGGCTTGTTTCAACTGGAAAAGAAGCCTGCTGCTGCTAAGTGCTGCTGTGACTGGACCTTTTTGTTCAGGAACCAGAGAGGTCTAAGAGAGAATGGAAGAATTATGGCATTACTACACAGGCGGCTCCCTTAGCAGCATTTTCAGCTATCTTCAGCAGCAGCGCTTTTCTCAGAAATGTTACTGCTTCTAGCAACAGCACTTGGTGGAAAAAATGGGTGAGCAGCTGTAAGCTATGACCAGTGCCTTGAACACAGTGCAAATTTTCATTCACTCAGCACTCCAAGTTGGCCAGCAACAAAGAGAAATCCCTTTGAGAAAGGGACTAATTGGTAAATGCATTATTCTCATAGGAATTTTGCTGCAACCCTTGCTCAATGGAAAGAACTCTTTGAATGGCCTAGACAGAACAGGATGCTACTTTGAGTCTGCTGCATATAAATTATCCTTTGTGCAGGTATAAAATAATTTTTCAGAACTCTGTTAATAATAAACGAAAATATCTTTCAGGCCCTTTCAGCTGATCACCTCCTCTTCTCATCTATTGCTTTATGATTGCATACAGTTCACACGTCTTCCCTCAAGGTTACTTTCTCTTTCAGAAATGCATTTTTCATCAATAAAAGAACAACATTTTCTTGTAAAGAGAGAGAGTGCCATTCTTTCCTGAAGTAACACAATAAAATCGACAGTATGTGCTGAGAAAGAAATGGAATGAGAGTTGGAAGGGGTCTCTAAGGCCATTAAGTCAAACCCCTGCACCACTTTCACATGTGGCCGCCCATCCAGCTGCAGGTCTGAGGCTTTCAGCTTAGCAAGGGTGGCTCAGTGTGCCAAGTGGATCAATGGCTAAGTGAACTGTATTGCAAGGTCTAATTGTGGAAGTGATGAGCATCTGTGAAGCTATTTCGGATGTTCGGATCACATGCGTAAGCCTTATGCTGCTGTCCAGCCAGTTCATGTAAAGGCTCATTGTGGGGAGGAGACCCCATAGGTGGCTTTATTAACTCTTTGGATGCTGGGATGCCGATGAGTAAAATTTAGTGAGGTACTTCAATGTTTTTAATTTAAAAGAAGTTATCTGCATCTGAGCTTTTCTGCTTGAATCTTTGATAGATATATTAAACTGGAAATGAGAATCAATTCAGTGTTCTTGCCCAGAAAACCATAAGCAGGCCTTCTCATGTGGGCTGATGCAGGGATCTGAAAGAAACACAAATGGTGATAGCCCATATGACTGAAGACTCTAGACAAATGGATGCCTTGCAGCATTTTCCCCCACACATAAGATGCACAGAACATGCAGGTCTGCTGCCACCCGTTTCTGTAGCACTAAACTAGGTTCTAGCCAGATGTGCCAGGTGGGCCACTGACCAACTTCCTAAAGGCCCTGCTTGGGGCAATATTGCAATTTTGAAATAGCCCTCTAGCTACTGGTCAATTCCATCACCTATAAAACCCAATCAGCAAGGTCTGTGGTTAGAGGTGCTGGGCCGCAGTCCCAACAACCTCTAGAAGGCACCAGGGTGAGGACAGTTGATCTGAATAATCCCTTTTTCGGCTGCCAAACAGTTTCAGTATTGTATTGCTACCAGACTTGAAGCATTCCCTCGTCTTCACTAGACTCAGTGTGCTTGTTCAACTTTTAAGAAAAAAGAAGCAGGGCAGCCAATCTTCCTGAAGCAAAACTCAGTTTCCCCCCACCCTTTTCTTTGCCATTTAATTCAATGTATTTAAATAAAATGAGGGATCATGCTAGGAAGGCTTATGGGAGTATCTCACAAAGGATAAAATGCAGCTGGGGCATGCTTAACTTGACTGGGTGGAAAAGCTTCTTGCGGAGGTCTCTCTCAGCATTTATCAAACTGCATTTTAGATTAAAGATGCCCCAGGCTGGAATTTCACGAGCGAAACTACAAGTGATGCTTCAAAACTACACAGATCCATTGACAAAACAATATTGAGATAAATAAATGAGAGTTACAGAAGGCAAGGAGTATTTTTGCACAGGATAAATATAGTCTGTATCAAGCTTACTAAGACTAACATCGTGAAGAAACCACTTCAGACTTTCTGATTATATTCAGAAGAGGAAGCACATTCACGTACTATTTTCTACAAGAATGACAAACCTGGAACAAACCTGGTGCACCCAGAACACTAATATTTGTTGTCAGCATCATTCATAAATGCCAGTGAAGCTCCAGAGAATTCTGCATTTCAGGATCAAAGCACAAAGAGAGGAAGAAATAGCAAAATAGCAATAATACCACAGATATGGAGGCAAAGGAGATGATGGGCACGTACTCTTGATTAAGCAATGAGAAGGCAAGCACATTTGGGGGCAAGGTTCACTATCATCTCTATTCAAGGTTTTATTGCTAACAATGCCCTACACAACTCAACACCAGGATCCCTGACTATCTTCTCCCATATGTAGCAAATCACCCCTGAGATCTTCCTAGGAGATCTCAAATGGTTGTCCCATGACCAGCAGCGTGTTGCCAGATAACTGCTCATATGCAGGCCTTTTCAGTAGCAGTATCAATCCACTGGGATGTTCTCCCCCATGTGGTTCAAGAAGTAGAAACGGTGGTGAGCTTCTTATTCCTCTTGAAGAAGCACCAATCAACTCAGTTTGTCTGTACCTTGTAATGTCTGTGATACCACTCCATTTTACAGTTCTTAGTGCAATGGTTTTAAAGTATTGATAATCTAATATTGCTTTTTATATTGGCTTGCATGCTGTATTCTATGTCTTTTTAGGTAAACCTCCTAGAGATCTTAGGATAGAGGCAGAACAGGAATTTAAATCAGTCAATCAATGTAACTTTTCAACTATATGGTAATATGCAAAGGAGTCTTGTGGTGCCTATGGATTCAGCAGTGGTGGTGACACTTCTGGGTGCTGAGCAGATGTGCTAAGCTCACTCTCCAGCAAACATTGAAAGAGAATCAAAACAAGCTTAATAGAATGAGGAGAGAAAATCATCTCTGCAAAACAGGCGTTTATTACATCAGATGCCACTGTTTGGGCAATCCACTTGGAAGAGGTTAAAATCCCACAGAATTCAAATTGAAGAGAAGCCAGGGGAACCATCTATGTCACTTAGAGCTCTGTGGAGGACAAATTGCCGGTATCTCCTTGAAAGCAATGCAAAGTGGAAAACTATGGCTGGGACAGGTGGAAAGAATTGAGCCCCCACTGTGCTGTAACTGACTCCCTAGTTATAACTAAATCACTTCCAATTTGATGAAAGCCAAACCAGGTTGAGCTGTTTTGGACAGATTCAGCAGGTGCCCAAATTGAAGTGGGGCTTCTCCAAAGAGAACTGAATGCCTGCAAAGATGCAGAATTTGGAGGGACACCAATAAGCTGACAGTGCTTCTAAAGAACAATAATTTCTTCCCATGCTCACTAGCTAAGGAAACACCAGGGTGCAAAGAATGGGGAAAGGGAAAAAAGGAGCAGTTTTGTGACTGGTGGCTCTAGCTTCATCAGAGCTAATGATTCTAGAAGGCCTGTCCAATCCCAGTGGTTTGCGGGAGGGATGTTGAAATAATAGTGCTTTCATTCAGCGGTAAGATGATTACAATAGGTTTGGTGGAGGTGTGAGACCTACAAAGGTGTAAGCTTTTGGTGTTCACTTGGAGAAAGCCTAGACATTCGAGTCCTTCCACCTCTTTCCCTTTGCATTTCCTGTCATTTTAGTGCTAACTGAGCAGAAAGCAAAGATGCTTGTGATTTTTTAATTCATCAGAACTCACTAGCCCATCTTGAAAAGTTAAATCCCATAGAGTGGGATAAGGCAAACTGAATTACTCACTCTACCCCATCCTATTTGCAGATTCCTTAACTAAAACCTTCTGTACATCATTTCTGTAATAATTATCCACAAAGCCACAAAGGAGAGTGTGTGTTTAGTGAAAAAAAACCCTCTAATAGCTAGCCTGATAAGAAGTTTTCATCTGAAGCTTGGCAAAATTGACTACCACAGAAGGGGCAATTCTCCCTGCAAATTCCATCCAATTCTACTAAGAAAAGTGTTGACAAGTACCCACCACCACTACGGACGGACAGAAGGAAGGAAGGGCATGAAGGAGAATCATAGAATAATAGAAAGTAGAGTTGGAAGGGGCCAAGAAGGCCATCAAGTCCAACCCACTGCTGTTACAGGTCACCAGTTTACACCATCCCATTCAAATGACTGTCCAGTTTCATCTTGATTGTCTCTAGTGTGGGAGAGCCCATGACCTCTCTAGGTAAATGGTTCCACTATTGCATTGCTCTGACAATCATTTATTTTCACATTTATATGCCACTGACTAGCCCTCTAGGAGCTTTCTATGGAACTAACAACATTAAAAACAGGCCAACAGTATGATTATAACCATGGAGGAAGGAGGCTGGAGGGACCTGTTGGTTGCAAAGTGAGCTTCTACATTCAGGTGTTAAAGGCAGGTTTTGAAAAACCTTCAGAAGAGGACAGTTTTTGCATGGCACCCAAATGAAAGTAGTGATGGCTTCAGGAGAAAGCCCATTCCAAATGTGGGTAGCAGCTACTGAGAAGACCCTTCTTCTAATTGCCATCCCTTTTACTTTCTTCTTGTGACAGGCTTTCCGGTACTTGTAGAGTGTTATCATATCCTCCCTCAGTCTTCTGTTCTTGAGACTGAAAATGGCCAGTTCTCTCAGTCTCTGCACAAAGGGCTTTGTTTCAAGTCCCTGGATCATCCTTCATGCCCTCCTCTGAAATATTCCAATTTTTCTGCATCTTTCTTCAGCATGGTGTCCAGAACTGAACACAATATTCTAGATGAGCTCTGACTAGTGCTGAGTATAGGGGAACTAGTACCTCTCGTGATTTGGAAGTGTTACTTCTATTGATGCATCTGAAAATACCATTTGCCCTTTTAGTGGCTACATCATATTTTTGGCTCTTATTTAGCTTGTTGGCCACAACCACACCAAGGTCTTTTTCTTCTTCAGTTCTGCTGAGCCAAATATTTCCCATCATATATTGATGCATTTCATTTCTTTTTCCTAGGTGAAGGACTTGGCATTTGTCCCTACTGAATTTCATTCTGATGCTTTCAGTCTAGCATTCTAGCCTATCTTCCTGTATTTCAGGGTGTAGACTCTTCTGCCCAGTTTGTGTTGTCTGCAAATTTTATTGTTGTTCCCTGTACTTTCTCATCTAGATCATTAAGAAAGATACTGAAGAGCATTAGGCCCAGGACTAAACCCTGAAGCACCCCACTTTTTATCTCTCTCCAGTTCAAGAAAGTGCTGTTGATGAGCACTCTTTGAGTCTGGTATTTTAGCCAGTTGTGGATCCACCTAATAGTTGTTATCCAGCCCATGTTAGTTTGTCTATCAGGATGTAGGGGACACTATGTCAAAAGCTTTGCTAAAGTCAAGATAGATTATGTCCACAGATAAGAAAGTCTTCCTATCTATTTGACTGAGGTATGACAAATAACTGTGTAAAAGTCTTCAAATTCTGAATAACAGAAAAAGGTAGGCATTCTTTTTAATTTCCTATAATCAATGGGGAGCATAAAGATTTGAATTGCCAAACCAAGATTTGGATTCAAGTCAAGATGGATGGTCTTCAAATAAGAGCCATCCAAATTTAACCATTTTCCCAAGTGCTGAACTGGGATCTGCATGAACCTTGACTCTGCACTTGACCATATAGGACATCTGCGTTCAGACACAGTTGTGGTGCCATCACATCAATTTGTAATCTGTAGCTAATGAACTGCATTGAGCTGTGGGAGTTTATCTGTCTAAATAGTGTCATCCTTCTTTCTTACTTTTTTAATAAAATATTTTCTTTTGACTGGGGCTTTAACATGATATTTCTGGAAAGGAGTGAGTATGACATCCATGTGAGCTCTAGAAATGCTGATTGAATGCTGCTTTCTCTGTTCTTCTCTTTGCTCTTAGAGAATCTAACCAGCTTTTACTGGTAATTAGAGTAACCATGGTGAACCACTGCTCAGTCCAAAATAATATGAGACAATGGCATTAGCATAGCTGCCATGCCACCAGTAATGTATTGATTTAACTTAAAATCCCATTTCCCTCATTTATATGACCAAAACAGCAGCCAAATGCCTTCATTTTAAACATCACAAAAATTCAAAATTAACTTAAGACATTGTATGAAATTCCTCTTATATGATAGTGGGAAATGATTCAAATGTTGTGATTAGATGTTTCATGCATTTTAATGGATTCTTTTCATCTTTAAAGTGTAAGAACATAAATTTACTTGATGGAAGAGATTCATCCCTACTCATTATGGCTGAGGCAGAATCAGGTAACCGAATATTTTGGGGGTTTGCCCAAGAGAGATGTTTGATGACATGAAGCATATTCCAAGTTGGTGGCAAACAGCCTAGCCCTCGAATGTGTCTATGTATAAACAAATCCCACAGAATCCAACAGATGTTATATCTTAGGAATTGTGCATAGGAGAGCAGCCAAAAACTATTAGGCTTATTGTAAGTGCCAGATGTTGAATGTTTTGCTCAAACCTATCTACAAACAATTAGGTTTTTCTTTGTTCTTTTTTTAAATATATGTATCAAGTCAAAGAATGCAGAGAAATAGCAAAATCGTCCCGAATGAAAAAAAGGAGGTAAGTGTCAAATAAAGTAGATTAAAGAGGTCTTTGCTTGGCACCTTAAACAGAAATGGACAGAAAGGAGATCTCCAGATATTCTGGACTTTAGCTCCCAGCATTCTCATCATTGACCATGCTGGCAGCTAATAATGGGAACTGAAGATTTAATCCTTCCCATCCTTTACCTAAAAGATCTTTATGTGGACAGTACACAAGTCTTAATGGGGCTTGCCTAGAATGCCATGATTATGAAAGTCCTCTTCCCAATCGCCACTCAAGTCACTTCAGATAACGCAGGCATCTCCAGAAGAGATCTTGGGAGGATCTCCTAAAATGGCTTACTTCAAGAAAGATCCTTGTGCATAGGGAAGATAGGGAGAAGACTTTCTAGCTTGCCCCGCAGGGGAGTATATTTGGCTTCCTCATTGCTGGTTTGGAAGAGCACTCAGAAGATGTGCTCTTCATGGCTGGTTTATATGCCTGAATTTTTTAAAGCTGCTGGTGGTGTAAAATTAATGATTAAGAATGCAATTTGATTTATTTATAACTTGCATCTATTATATTTTAATTGTTTGTCTTTTCTGTACTTCATTGTGAAGGCAGTGGGCCCTGAGATTAGAAAAAAAAATCATCATCCGTCTTTGAACTGAGATCTACCCCTGACCAGATAACCACCTGAAACTCAATAAGGGCTGCTAAAATGAAGAAAAAAACAGCCATTTAAAGAAGTCCTTTTAAGTTACTAACTCAAAAGATTAGTCACTAGCCTGTATAAATGAATGTCTGCTTCATCATATATATATGATGAACCTTATATAACCTTATATAACCTTATATAAATTAGTACTATAAGATATATTTCAAGGAATTGCTATACTGCTTTTCAAAACAAAAATCCCAAATCAGAGAAAACCATGATAAATTCCATAAAAGCAATGAATTAAACAATAAAAAAGAAATGAAATGCCTTAAGAAACTAACCAAAGGTAGTTGGAAATGCCAATAGTTAGTGAGACAAAGAAATGTGTTTTAAGATGCCAGTAGAAACACTTCATACTAGAAGCCTATATGATTTCAATGGAAAGATAATTCCTCACTGTGGGCATGTGAGAGGAATTTAATATGTGAGCGAAAACCTGCTGGATTTGCTTGACTTAACCCTGCAGATTTCATTCTGGCAATTCCACGCTGGCCCTGACTCAATTTGACACAAGTCAAGCCAGCACATGGTACTCCTTTGTAAAAAGAGGCCATGATTTGTTTAATTAAAAAAAAAACTTGGGAAAATTAGCACAGAATTTGGGTTGTGCTCCACAGTTTGCCCAAATTGTACAGCAGAGGCCCAAATTTTGCACAACTCTGAAATGGACTGTCAGAAAATTCAAGGTGGCCAAGTTGGCATGTCTGCAGAAGCAGTCAAGGATGTTCTCTTCCTCTGTGCTACAACAAGAACAGCAGCAATGATGTGAATCTAATGAGCTGGGCCAATTTGCACAAACTGGTATTTGGGTAGAGAAACACTGTTCTTTGTTCCAGTTCTGAGTAAATATTTGAAGCAATGCCACAGAAGCTAATTTCCCTCTCCCCAACTCAACCCACTTTCAACCATTTGGTTGGAAATGTGTTGGCAGTCTCTTGAGTTAAGAAGGACAAATTTCCAGTGCTGCATATTCCTGGTGGACTCCATAAACCCTTGTACACACCATGACCATATTAATACCAGTAAGTCTGCTACAGTAAGTAAGGCCTCCCCTTCAGAATACTGAGACTGGAGCATCCTATGAGGACAGATTCTTGGTCATTTATGGCAGCCCAGAAGTAGGATGAGAAAATATGTCAAATATTCTTTGCAATGGCTTTCCTGCCTAGTTACCAAGGATTTAGAGCTTAAAAACTAAGGTTCATTTATTCAATGGCTTGTCAAAGTGTACAAAATGAGAACACTAAATAAACATGTTTAACTTACAAGCAATGGAAGCTGATGGCTTTGATATCCACGGGGATGTCTATCTGACAAGGAGCTATCCTTGGTGCTGAAGCCTAGCCTCAAATTAGCTTTGGCACAATGGATAGCCCCTTAAGATCTTGAAGGAAAATCTGGAGCCATTAAAGCCCTCAGCCTGCATTACTGACAAGGAAACTGAGGCAGACAGTTTAAAACCGAAGGAGGCCGAGTCTTGGAACACATTTCAGACAGACACCCAGGAGAGAAACAGGAAGTCAGAAGCCTCAAGAAAGTGAAATCAGATTTTTTTCCCCATTTAGTCTGCAACCATCTCCCATTGTTTCCATGATCCTTATCAAACAGAGCAAAAATGCAAGAATTTCCTATGTGAAAGTAAGCAAATGTATAATCCATATGCACAGAGTGGAATAAACAGAGGCCTAAAGATTCAACAGTAGCAGGTTCATTTAAACAGCCAGATAGAATGTTCACGAAGAAAGGCAGAGTCGAGGGAGGGAAAGAAGACATGCCTCAGAATAAAAATCAGACACAAGGAGCAGAGGAGCAGAGGAGCAGGAGCCTTTCTGGCTTCCCCCTGCCAAGTTTTTGACCTAGATCTGCCACTGGTTGTAAACCATATACGTGTTTAGCACCTGTCACCCTTCATTCCTAAGGATCCCAAAACACTTCAGCATCCCTTTGCATTTGCCAATTCTCACAGTTACACATCAGCTACAGATGGAGTGTGAGAGAAAAAAAATCTAAAGAAATCCTCTTGGGAAAAAAATAATTTTCATAGTACAAGGAGCTTCCATATGAAATTCTCCGTTTAGAAGTATGAGGAGGCATCACGCAGGGCTGGGCACCCACTGCTGCCTCCCTCCAATGAAGCGGCACTGTGGTGGGCGCTCCAGAGACCTCTGCTGGCCAATTTCCCCTGTGGTGTTTGCCGGTGGCGCCCTCCAGGGTTGCCACCACCTGGCAGTACCATTGCAGTTGCCCTGGAGAGCCCCAGGGGTCCCCCCCACTGTGGTGCAACACCCTCCCTTCGAGTGACATGGAGGATAAGTAGCTGCTATTTGCCACCTGCTTTCTGGACCCCTATGAGGGACCGCTCAGCACCAGCCAGAGGGTCGGCAGGGGAGCTCTCTGGAGCCATGTCAGCCCAAGGAAAGAGCAGGCATTGTTGTTTCAGAGAGCCAACTTGTTAACATTTAGGCACCAGGAGAAAATGCTCTTTGAGGTAGTTTAATAAGCACTGGCAGCTGGTTTTACTGCTCAGCCCTGTGCTGGATGGCGGATGTCTTTTGCCCTTTATGTGGATCCTTTTAGACTGATACTTTTGTGAATTTGTATGTTTTGAATGATTGCTGTTATTTAAGATCATATTGAATTGATGTGTTTCTTTTTTCATTTTTATTTTTGCTTTGTAAATTGCCCTTTTGGTTGAGTGAATGGCTACATAAACGATAATAATGAAAATAAGGATAATAGAAAAAGTAAATAATTATAGCATTTGAAATAACTCATTTAACCTACATAACATCACATTTATGATTGTTGAACCATAAATTAATCCATGTATTATACACATCCAAGTTTCCTCTGCTATTGAGACATTTTATACATGGGTTTGGTTTCCTTTGGAAGGACATCACTGGAGGCTTATGGTATATTTTGTAAAATTCGAGTTCAGTTACATATATGCAGGTTGAACATAGGTGAAAGCACAAAGTTTAAAAACACCAGTAGACCTCTATCTCCACTACCCCACATCAAATCTCCAAAGAGGCCCTTGGTAGTCAAAGAGCAAGAGTAGGCAAACTTTTGTGGTAACAGGTAAATTTGGCCCTCTGAGAAACTGTCTTGGGCACCACTACATGTATCTGCCTTGGATGTGTGGTGGAAAACAAGCACCTGCCCAAAGCTGGAAGGCAGAAGTGGAGTCTGAGCACCAATACAATTCTTTCGTGGCATTAGAGCTATTTCAATAGATTTCACAGCAATCTCTGCTGACAGTAATATTTTTGCAAGGAAGCAACTGGGGCACTTTGGAAGACCTCAAGCAAGGTATTCTGTGTGACATTGCTACCTGCAGGGTATCAAGTTGCCTAAACCCTTCTAGAGTTCATAGAGCACCAAAAACTTATCAAAATGTCCCCAAGGAGTGAGGAGTTTCACATATAGGCTTCTCTCAGATATTGACTAGTGGGGAAGGAAAAGGGACAGAAAATTTCAACTAAGGCCAGATCTTATCTGTCCCTGAAATGTCAAATGAAGACACATTTTGGGTGCCCCAGACCTGAAGGGGGAAGCTGCCCATGGTGAGAACACTATTGCCTCAAGTTAGGGTCACAGTACAGTCTGGGAATTCCAGCCCCTTTCATTTTTTTTAAAGAATCTTTACATCTCCGCAGCAGTAGCAAGTAGAAAAACAAAGAACACTTCCCCCTTAGTATTATACCATTAATTTGGGAAAAACAATAATTTTGTGCTTTTATTAAATGCAGTGTTATGCCACAGGATCTAGTGCTAACATCCAATTGCTGCATTAGAGAGAAGCAGGGCAGCCAAGAAGAATAAAATTTTGGTATAAACTAGAACATTGTAAACCAATGCCAGTAAAAGTACTCACACAGTGAATCTCATTAACACTGTGAGATATGCAGCTGAACTGACAAAGCATGAAAGACGGGAATCAGCATCAAGTGGTTTATTCTTAATGGATTTGGCATGTTCTTCTGTGAGAAAGAAACTGTGTGTGCTCTGGTGACATCGATCTAATTAATTTCTAATCAGGAGTTGTGCCAATTGCTTGACACAAGTTAGGGCCTGAGCCAGCTGTTTGAGACACATGTTTACTCAGCCACAGATAACCATCTCTTCTATACCATCTAGTAAGATGGGCAGAACACTTAGCCCTATCAGGCCTAAAGACACGTCTTCTCTTCAGCACTTTTTCAGGGAGGTCAAGGAAACACAGCCAAGACTTCAACGCTTAGCTGACCATCTGTGAGCATGGAAGTCCCACTGAAATTAATAGGCCTTGAGGACAGAGCTGCAGCCTTGATATTTTGTGTCAGAATATGAGTAAATCCCATACATATCAGGCATACATCCTAATTATGGGATACAAGATTTGTTAGAAATAATTAAATCAGTAAGGAACCCGTAAGGAAACGGGGCTTCCTGTCCCTTCGAGGCCAGGTCTTGAGAGTTTGTACCTGATGTTGGGCAATCGAGACAGATTAGGGATTCTGCTGGTGTACCATGCACCCTCCTGCCCAGCAGACTCCCTGCCTGAACTGACGGAGATCGTCTCGGATCTGGTGTTGGGAACCACGAGGATGATGGACCTGGGGGACTTCAACTTCCATGCCGAGGTACTTCTATCCGGGGCAGCTCAGGACTTCATGGCTTCCATGGCAGCCATGGGGCTGTCTCAACATATCACTGGTCCAACACATGAAAGAGGTCACACACTTGACCTGGTTTTCTCGATGGGGCAGGAAGAGGGTGGCCTGGAAGTGAGAAACTTGACCTTAACTCCCTTGTCAAGGTCAGACCACTTCCTCCTTAGGTTTGTGCTCAGGGCTGATTCCTCCTTCCGGAAGAGTGCGGGCCCTATTAAGATGGTCCACCCTTGGAGCAAGATGGATCCAGATGGATTCCTGAGGGCTCTGGGGAATTTTCCGGCTGATAAAGCTGGCACTCCTGTTGATGTCCTGGTCAATTCGTGGAATAGCGAGATGACCAGGGCAATCAACATGATTGCTTCTAAGCGTTCTCTCCCACCTAGCAGAGCCCGCTGGGCACCATGGTATACACCTGAGTTGCGGGCGATGAAGCAGGCTGGGAGAGTGCAGGTGGAGGAAATCTCCGGACAAATCTGACCGAACACACTTACATGTCCATTATCAAGCCTATGCTGTGGTCCAAAGATGTTTGGTCCATCTTTAATGTTTGGTCCATCTTTAATGTTTGGTCCATCTTTAATGGATACATTTCAGTTATTGCGGCCTGATGATGTGGACAAAGTGCTTGGGATGGTATGTCCTACCACCTGTCTTCTTGACTCTTGCCCTTCCTGGCTACTTAAGGAGGCCAGTTATGGGATTGGTCCCTGGGTCCAGGAAGTTATTAATGGCTCACTGAGGGAGGGCCAGGTCCCAGCCCCTTGAAGGAGGCAGTGATCTGGCCTGTCCTGAAGAGGGCATCCCTAGACCCAGAGGTGGCCACCAACTTTAGACCGGTGGCCAATATTCCATTTTTGGGCAAGGTGTTAGAGCAGGTGGTGGCAGGACAACTCCAGGCACTCTTGGATGAAACTGATTATCTGGACCCATTTCAGTCTGGCTTCATACCTGGTTATGGTACTGAATCTGCCTTGGTCGCCCTGTATGATGACCTCTGCAGGGAGAGAGACAGGGGAGTGCGTGCCTGTTGGTTCTCCTGGACCTCTCAGCGGCTTTCGATACCATCGACCATGGTATCCTCCTGGATAGGCTGGCTGACTTGGGAGTAGGAGGCACTGCGTGGCAGTGGTTCCGCTCCTATCTGCCTGGCCAATTCCAGATGGTGGTGCTGGGGTACTATAGCTCTGTGCCATGGCATCTTTGCCATGGAGTTCTGCAGGGCTCTATTTTGTTCCCCATGCTATTTAACATCTACATGAAACCGCTGGGAGAGGTCATCAGGAGGTTTGGGCTGTGGAGTCATCAGTATGCTGATGACACCCAGCTCTACTTCTCACTTACATCTGCTCCAGGTGAGGCGGTGGGTGAACTGAACCAGTGCCTGGCTGAGGTAATAGGCTGGATGAGGGCCAATAAACTGAGCCTCAAACCAGGTAAGATGGAAGTCCTGTTGGTGGGCGGTACGGGTCTCCAGGTAGGTGATTTGGACCCAGTTCTGGACAGGGTAGCACTCCCTCTAAAGGTCAGGGTCCGCAGCTTGGGAGTACTCCTTGACCCAGAGCTTTCACTGGAGTTCCAGGTGGCGGCAGTGGCAAGGAGTGCTTTCCTACAGCTTTGGCTGGTCCATCAGCTGTGTCCTTACCTGGATGAGCACTCCCTAGCAACAGTGATTCATGATCTGGTAACTTCCCACTTGGATTACTGCAACACACTCTACGTGAGGCTGCCCTTGAAAACAGTCCGGATACTGCAACTGGTGCAGAACAGAGCTGCCAGGCTACTAGCAGGGACTGGGCGTTGTGCTCACATAATGCTGGTCCTCTACTAGCTCCACTGGCTTCCAGTTGAAGTCCGAGCCCAATTCAAGGTGCTGCTTTTAACCTATAAAGTCCTGAACGGCTTGGGACCAGGATACCTGAAAGAACACCTCCTTCCTTATATGCCCTCATGCCCCTTAAGATCTATGAGAGAAGCCCTACTCCGGGAACCCTCTTAATGGTCATCAACTCAGAGTAGGGCCTTCTCTGCTGTGGTGCCCAGACTCTGGAATGTACTCCCCAGAGAGGTACGCCTGGCGCCAAGTTTATACTCTTTTTGGTGCCAGGCCAAAACCTTTTTATTTAAACAGTATTTGAAACTCTAATAGTTTTTTAGTTTAGTTGCTCTATTTGGTTTATTGTTTTGTTCTGTTGTTTTAATTGTCCTTTTAAAAAATGTAACGCATACTAAGATCTTGTATAATAGGACGGCATACAAAAGCTTTTAATAAATAATAAACAAACAAACATACATCCTGGGTGTTTGTGACTCCCTTAGTTAGGACTGATTTAATTATTTCAAGTTTTTGTAGAACACTCAGTGGATAAATTTAATCCACACTTTAATCCACCACAGAAGGCAAGAGTGGGGTGGGGGTTGTTTCCATAGAAAGTATAAATTTTCAGCAAGATTTTCAACAATCTTTATCTCAGGAAGGGAAGGGACGGGACCGGACAATAGCTGAACTTCTTTTATATCAGATGTGTCATTAAATCTTAGCACTTCAACTATTATACTTTTCTGCCAAAACACAGCAGCCATTTTTAAAAAACTGTTACTGTTTTGAAATTTGTGTGTGTCAAGGGATGCTCTTTAGCAGAACAAGTTCTGTTGGTTTTGGTATTTGCTCCTAGATTCCAGTCTCTGTTGTACCATGTGGGGAAGCCTTTATAAGTTTTTGACAATGAGTGCACCCATGCATTTGAGTCCATCCAATTTGTCCTTCCATGGGTGGTTCATGTTCAGCTGTACCAGCCATAGCTATGGGGTAAATCTATAGCACATCTAGAAACAGAAATAGGTAAAAGTATCAAGCACAATACTGTCAGATTGTTTCTCCTGCTCTCTAGACCAGATGTCCCCAAACAGGTGCCTCCCAGATTTGCAGACTTCCTGGCCATTGGCCATGCAGTAAGAACATCTGGATGGCACTAGGTTGGAGGAAGCAGATTTAAACCCTAAGAGTGTAAGCCTAAACACAGAGAAATAACTTACTCCCAGGCAAGTGAGTAGACGCCCGTCGCCTGATAGACTACAGTCAGTATTTTACCATGCACGGATGCCTTTTTAAGGTTCTGTGAGTGAGCACACATGCATACACACACATGCTCATGTCTTCAGCAGGTCTGTCCTGAGATAGCTGATGCAGCCTCAGCTGAACCAGCTGCAGCTGTGGGAAGATCTGTAGCATACCAACCAACAGACAAAAGCATTAGTCATCATTCTGTTAATGCAGCAAGAGCACAGTTCAAAGCAGAAGAAATCCAGGTGCAGGCAAAGGTCAAGAGCACTGGATTGCCAGTTAAGAAAGAAGAATTCCAAGAGCTGAGGCATGGCCCAGGTCAAAGCACAGGCTAGCAAGCCAAAGAGCTGAGTCTAGCAGCAGGAGTCTAAAGATTAGCAGTGCAGAGGATCAGTCGTGAATCAAGAGTTCAGGCTACTTGAGCTGCTAGAAATACCTGTTCCAGCAGTAGCAAATTCCTGCTGAAGCCCTATATGGACAAAGCTTCCAGAGCCCCATCATGAATTCAACTGTATTGCATCAAAGGTTTCTGCAAGGAGGACCCTACTTATAAGGATGATTTCCTCAGGGGTCCCTCTGGCCTGTCTCTTGAGATAGTGATGATTTGGGGAGGTGAGGTGTGCTAGGTAGTCACCCAGCCTCACCTCAAAGGCAGAGATTCCCCCCCCCCCCCGCCTTGCCACCCCAGGTAAAGAGCTGTAGGCATCTCTTTGGAGGATCATTCTGGCGTATTTTTCATCTAAGTGTCCAGCTCCACTTCTGAAAAACATTCCACCAGCAGGGGCATGGCAAGATATCAGATTTTTGCTCCAGCTCTCTAGACCAGGCTCGTAATCTCAAGATGCAACATTCATAACTACTGGTTATGCTGGCTAGGCCCGATGAGAGTCCAAAACATCCAGAGGATACCAGATTTGGAAAAGCTGTCTTGGACCCTAAGCACATAACCCCAAACAGAAGCATCTTACACCCAGGCAAGTGTGTAAAGGATTGCTGCCTACAAACACAATTCTTTACATGTTTAGACAGCAAAGGCGGCCTACAGTTCCCCCAGCCAGGGAGCAGGTGCCATTATAAATGAACCATCTTTTGAAACTTCCCAGAGTGTTTTCTTTCTTTCTAAGGTAACTTATGAAATGTTTACACACACATTTTCTTCAGAACAAAAGTAAAGTAAAGCACATATTAAGTATTAACTTGTGTAAGCATGTGGTGGGAAAATGCTATAAACTATGGATAATGGCCTAATTTTTTGGCTGGATATTTGAATGGAACTGAAAACCTCTGCAGATGGAGAGAGGATGAGAGACAAAGGGCAAGTGCTTCAGGTATGAATTCAAATCCCCGTTGATTTTTTCTAATTGGCCCATTTTCTAATGGGACCATGTCTTGCCTTCTCCACAGGTCTACTGGGGTACCGACACATATGCACATGGAATGCTCCATTTACTCATAGGAGGACTCATCACAGAATGTCATATGGAACATCCAGATACTATATACAGGAAGAAACAGTATCTTCCTTGTCAGCAATACTCAGGCTGGGACTCCTGTGCCTCTACATTCATCCATTAAGAAATATTTTAGGTTTTACAAGCATGTATTTGACTACAAGTGGCACATTTTTCATTGCACTGTTGACATCCCAACACTATACATACTAGGAAAAAGTTAGGTATGACAAGTCCAAATACAAGAAAAAATTGAGTTTCTAACATAAGGACCAAAGGTTATGTTGTTTTAAATCTGTGTCTGACAGCTAATCCTTATGAAAATAACTCTAGCACAGTCAAAAAGATGCAATACAGATCTTAAAAATTCCCTATTGCCCACATAATGGCCATGATCCAGATTTATCCTAATCTGGAGTAAAAATGACAAAGATGTAGCTGCTAGACCATACATTTAAATTAATGCCTGTTTTGGCCTTTTATGTTATTGATTTTAATGGAATATGGGTGAATTTTATTTTTTCCCTGGATGTTTGTGGAAATACATTCCTTGATCTCAGTAGGCTTTGAAAGAAAACCTTCTGGCATTTCTTCAATTTTAGTGAAACATTCTTCATTAATTCCAATGAAGCACTTTTTATACATAGGTAAGAGAAGAAAAGTATACTGTACACCTATACAGGAGAGCTCTTTTTATGTTCTTTGTAAGACCAAAGGTCTGTCTCATCCAGAATCCTATTCCCACAATGACCAAACAGCTGCCTCTGCAAAGCCCCCATGAGGGCAATGGCACCCACTAGTTCATGCAATCCAGGAAATTATAGTCTCAAGGGCTCCTAGACATAATGGCTAAATACTGTTTCCGTATCAGAGGCAATATGCCCCTGCATACCAGTTGCTGAGGAAAACATGCAGGAGGAAGCTCTTGTACTCAAGTTCTACTCTGGACTTTCTACAGGGAATGAGGTGCTAGCCTGAATGGGCCCCTGGTCTAAGGCAAATTTTACATTTTAATGTACTACAGTGTTCAAATTTGCTTTGCTTTGATCAGATTCTCTTTTAACAATGAGACAAAAAGTAGAATATTCAGGTCACGCACAGCAGGGCCAGAAAGAGTCTGGATGCATGCATTTATTTATCTATTTAGGGGAAGAAAAATCTGAAATTTCAGGATTGCACAGCTTTGTTTTTCTCATTCCCTTAAAAGTTGCATTTGTTAGTTATACAATTTGCTTTGTTCAAGAACAACACAGCTGCAAGCAGATTTTTGATGCAACTTGTACAAGGCAGCATTTTTTTTACCTGCCATGTTTAATTGAACTCTATGAAACCATTACACTGCATGCATGACCGCAAAAACTACCCTGACACACATCAGCTGTTAGACCCCTCACATTTACAGCTGAAAGTAATGCTACAGTACATGCACCAGCCACTAGTGGTTGAAACTGCCTGGAAGAATATGTCAAGTCAAATAGTACCAGTCACTGTTTCAGGGGGTGTAATGCCAGTAATCATTTCAGTGATGCTATCAGAATAGGGTTCCTGTTCCTTTTGGTTGCTGCTGTTTCTCAGGCCAAGCTAACGAGATAGGCCTTAAAATGTTCAAAGAAAGGACTTCATGAATGTTTAAGAAGAACATGATATCCAGGAGACATGTGCTTCAAAAGGGTTTTGCTCTCTAAGGTATGTACTTTTGACACCATCCCTAACATGCACATACCCTCCCTATTAAAAGCCCCTCATAGAAGGATGGGACAACAGGAGGCCATTAGCAAAAAGCTCACAGCTGAGTGAAGAATTTGCTTTGAGTTCTCTTTTAAAAGGTGCATGACTGTAGCACATCAGCAGATTTAATGTTTGTGGTTGTGACAGCCCCTCAGCCAGCTCACAAGAGTCTTGCTGAAGGACAGAGAAGCCCTCCGGCTCTTGCCTAAGGTGGGCCGCCACCACCTCCAGTTCCTTGTGGCAAGGTGTTTTCTTGTCTAGTAGCAAGAGGTGGAGGTGGCAGCAGTTACGAAGAACTAGTTCTGGCTTTACTGAAAATGCTTAGATGCAGCTGCTCAGTTATTTTATATTTCTGTATACTGGACTTCTAAGCTGCTTATACAATTTAAATGGTATATTGGAATATTGTGCTGTGTTGTATCTGTGTTTTTATTCTCTCTTTTTGTATTTTGATTAATTGTTATGAACTGCCCAGAGAGCTTTGGCTATTGAGCAGTGGAGATCTAAAATAAATAAATAAAATGGTGTGAAGGGAAAAGGAGCAGAGTTCCTTTATTTCATTTATTAAACGTATGCCTTCTCCAAAAAAAAGTCCTTTTTCATGTGTGCTTAGAACACCCAAGAGCTTACATGACAAACTACAACCCATTAAGAACAGCAGGAGTTCAGATACCAAGCCAGCAATCACTTGGCTGTCTTTTCTTCTACCTTCTGCTGAGAAAGACTAGCTCCACAACAAAGAGTCTGGGGAAGAAAGACGTGATTCGCCCATGGGGCACTTCATTCCCCAGCCGGAAAGGAAAGAGGTGATGGTGGCCGCAGTGGGGGCGGAATGGCCAGCCCGTCACTAGAGCACAAACAAAGACCTGACTCTTTCAGGTCAAGGGCTGAATTCCTTTCTGAAGGAGCTCCTGTGTGAGGCATCCCAGCGGCATATTTTATGAAAGCCAGGCTTAAGGAGAGACATTTCAGCCTTTAAGAAAGAGGAAGTGTTGCGCAAAGAAGAGAAATGCCTGCATGATCAGAGATTGGACGAATGGGCCAGAGGCCAGTTGGAACAGCCTTGAGAGGTCTGAGGATTCACACCCCTGCGGGGCATATCCTAGTATTTGATTCACCCCTATGCTAGGGCCTGGCTGGGTCAGAAGCAAATCCCATAGCCCAGTCAGGCTGGCAGTCAGACAAGAATTCAAAGGAAGTTGATGTGGTCTGAGGAAAGGTTGATGGCCAGGATCCACGGCAGGCAGACACACCAGAGCCAAGATGCGGTGATGCAGAGATGAAGTAAGAGTCTGTGTACAGCACCTTTGCTCACAGACAAACTGGTAAGGGAACCAAGTCTCAAGCAACAGTGCTGCAGAGCAAGTCAGACTCTGGTCACCTGGTCTGACAAAGTTGTAGGTCTTCTCTGATTCTTTCAGAGGAGATACCCCAGTGGGTCAGAGGGTAAGGAGTCCAGGAACCTGACTGAAGCCTCTGGCCCTTTACAGTCGTTGATGCAATGAAAAAAGAGATCACAATACATGCACTCAACTGCAAGCTTCCTTTAATTAGGGTCTTCTTCTCCTCTGGTAAGTATCTCCAGATGTTATGGAGTGAAAAATCTTGCACAGTATTTCATACAACAATAAAACAGCACTTTAAACATATGACTAGCTTGAGCTGCAGAAGCTTTCAAAGATGGCAACACTATTGAATTCTAGCTTGAACAGAGCTGGGAAAACAAAGTATTTCAAGACCAGCATCCTCAGCTGCTATTTTAAAACCTTCCATAGGGTTGGCCTTATCACTGGGACAAATGAGGCAGCTGCTTCCAGCAACAGATGGTGCTGTTAAGGGGGGAGCCTCCCCACCAGCAACTTGCACAGCAGTTCCCTGATCAAGTAATCTCTATTGGGTAAATGGAGTAAAAACAGGGAAGGCAAAGCATGTGCAAAATATAGGGGATCTTTTAGCTTATAGCTGCCTCTAGTTGCCACTTCGGTTCTTTCATGTTTGTGGGCCCCTCTCTTCAGCCCTATAGCAAGAGGAGATATTGAAAACATAATCCACACTACCTTGCTAAATATCTGCTGATCTAAAAGAAAATGTTCCTCTAAAATTAACTCTGTATTCAGCTATAGACTTTGACTTGTAGAAATGGGCATTGCTGCTCTGTCTTGAGCAGAAAAAAGGTCAGCACGGCACAGCAAGGAAGATTGACTTTTTCTGTCCTTGTTACTTAGTAGGCTTCCACAGGTTTTATAGGAGGAAAAGTAAAAGTCCTCTTGAGGGCATCGTTACCTAAAAAGGCCAATTTCATGGGCATGTGTGGAAGGCATTTCTCTTCTGTTCCCAACCCTATAAATGCACTCCCTAAAGAAATGTCATTGGTCCCCAGTCTCTTACCCCTTTAGAAGAGATGAAAATATACATCTTTTCCACTTTGCCTTTAAAATTTGTAATTCAAAAGCAGAGGAGCAGGAGTTTTTACTGCTCCTAATGTCCTGGTTTATTGTTGCTTCTGCTGCAGGTATGTTTGCTTTTGTTTTAATTGTTGCACACTGTGTTGATCGCTTTTTAACAGATCAGGTGGTAGAGAAATGTGAAAAGATAAATAAAGGATACTGCTGCTATCCAAACAAATGTCTGATAGTAAATGCAGTTTCTGTTAAGAGCCAGCATTGTGAGAGCCAATCCTTTCAGGCTCCCCACCTCAGTCAGATTCCATCTCCACCTTCCATGGGGACTGGTGAGTCTGGCACAGAGAATAGACTTTCTGGGTCACAGCCCGTGTCCTTAGTTAGCTACTCTGCCACACCAACTTCCTCAAGCTCCATATGGAGATCTAATGTATCTGTCTGCAAATCACTCAACGCTCATACATATGATGTGGGTAGACATAAGGAAGGCTTGTCCTGAGATGATTTGCATGCCTGTTCCTGAGACTGCGGCACATCTGAGCGCATATTCTAGATCTACATAGTCTAAATGTACCCCTTGCTTGAGTAAACCGTGCACATAAAACTCAGATTAGTATTCCTCAGGGAGCTGCCTTCCACATCTTTTTCAGCAGGCTTTGAAGAACATAAATGCGGTATGTCACACTCTGAGATAGCATATGGACTTCTGACAGTTTCCTGCATATTTTCTCTTTTATAGATATACTGGGATGTCTTATTTTCAATCACACGTGGCCTTTTAAATCCAAAAGAAAGATGCAGGTGGGAGGAGGCATTGTTGCTCATGAATAAGAACCCTGCATAGTCAGATCATAGTTGATATGCTCACTAGAAAGGGGAGTGTATGGCACAGCCAAGATTGCCATGGGAAGCCCAAGTTTGTGGGGCCTTTGCGCAAGTCCCCCTCCATGGGACCCCTCTACAGGGAGCCTAGCTTGGCACTGCCATCATCTTCCCTTGCCAGTGCTTCTTTTCCTTTCCCATCATTTGTTTGACAGGTAGAAAGCCAGTGAGCAAACAAGCAGAGACATTGGTTCCTTTCCCACCCTGTCACAACTCAGGTCTAGGGCCAAAACAAGACACGAGTGAACAAAAAGATGGCAAAGCCACTCCAGGGGCTCTTCCTAGAAGGCCCTCAGCGGGTGCCCAGAAATACCCCCCTCATGATGCTGACCCTGCAAGATGGCACACTCACAACACAGCAACACTCCATGTTCCTGTCACTCAGCGTAGCTTGTCTGTGATGCTCCCTCATGTAACACACTCGCTCTCACTACAATTAAATTGGGAAAATCATGAACAATGCTGAGCAGTGTTGCACCTTGGGTTGCATAGCAGCAAGATTTGAGAAACAATGCAAAATGTCGATTTCCTACTGTCTATAGCACTAGCCCCCGGCTCTAACGCGCTTACCCAAAGCATGATTAAATCAGAGGTCCCAATGATTCCAGTGAGAAAGTGAGTTAGGGCTGCATATCTAAACTTGTTTCTCTTGTTAGGCATTATGGCACATCACATTCCAGTTCCCTCGGCCCCATAGGAGAGACCCCCGGTCACCTTTTGCCTGCTTAAAGCAACCAATCCAGGCACAGTGGCAGATGGAAAAATATAAGAGAGTCATGGGCCAAATTGTCAGCTTGCTCCTGAACTTTTAACAGTAGCATGACACAGAAATGTTAGTAGCCAGAGATTAATATTGTCCTACTAATTGCAGA
Source organism: Varanus komodoensis (assembly GCF_004798865.1). NCBI lineage: Eukaryota > Metazoa > Chordata > Lepidosauria > Squamata > Varanidae > Varanus > Varanus komodoensis. The sequence continues at coordinate 61,485,339 of NW_025335268.1, forward strand.
GGAACAAATGGCTGTTAGAGCACCAGTTAGAGACAGTAAGTTAAAAGTTGGCAGACCCAGGGCAGAGACCAAGTGGAAAATCAACAGAAACCTTAACTGTTAATTGTCATACTTTTTCAGGCTGATGAAGTAGACAGATTTATGGCTACACAGAAGGAAGGGACAAACTTATGACGGCCATACTATAACTCAAGTTTCCTTCCCTTGGCATATCTTTCCTAATGCCAATGGAGGTGCAGAATAGAGACATCTGCAGGGGAAAACAAGCCAGGAGAGGGTGATTATTCTCCCTCTGCTCATCAATTCTCTCCTGAAAATGCCCCCGAAGCAAAAAAGTTGCCTTCAGCCAGACTTCAAAACCAGTTGTGAACCCAAGTTTAACCTTGAGGAACACACACAGGGATAAATTGTTGGGTGGAGTAGAGTTGAAGTATTCCTTCCAGCCCTCCCCCTAATCTGCATCCTCTCATACGTATTTCCTCTTATCTTGTCAATGTGGCATTGGAGTATTTGCTGAAATAATGTTTCATTTAGCTCTAAGATAGGGAAGAGAAAGAAGTTATATCAACAAACATGGCATCTTAAATATTCTGCAGTAAGCCCTAAAATACTATGTTGGCTTTATGTAAGGAATTTCATAAATGCTATGTCATTTCATTTTGCAAAGTATAAAAAATATATACTTCATCACCTTGGCCTACTCTTTTTCTTCAGTGACTGGACTCAAACAATGTGATAACCCACACTCAAAGGTTGAGTATGGGCGGCATGAGGTTGTTGTTGAAAAATGACTTATCATACTGTCTGGACCCAGCTCTGCTATTAAGTTATGGCTTGTTAACCATGAACAACCAAACAAAAGAACCCATGGTTTGTTGCTGGATTGTAAACTGTGGGTTGTCCACATGGTTTGTTAATGCAACTAGTACTCAGACCATGAATATGGATTATCATGCTGTATGATTCCAATCAGTGTGTCATGCATAGGATTCTCCAAAGGTCTTCCATCCAGACCCAAACTTGTTTATTTTCAACAAAGTGGCTGTATCAGGTGCCTTCAAACCATGCCCAAAGATAGTACTGTCATCCCGGGGCACCACATATGATAAAAGGCTTAGCAACTGTCTTAAAAAGCAACTGTTCTTGCTCTGCTTATTCTAGCCATTTCTACTATTCTGTGCAATAAAAGCTGAATTCTCAAAGGTATCTTTAGGACCAATGATACACGTTACAAAAACCAAAACAAAAACCCTCATTCAAACATCTCAAGACATTTTCCCCTTCCAATACTGTAATGATTCTTTCAAAGGCTTGAATCCTTTCCTTTTTGAAAACATAATGAATATATTCCAAATATCATTACACTTATTTTTCTTTATATGCCCTTTTCTCACTTTAAGCTTACATGCTAATTTGTGATTAATAGCTATATCTCAAATTTCTCTATACCAGACAATTAATAAACATATTTTACTTTCCAATTAGTAGCTATAATTAATCTTGCTGCAGTTATTAAATTTGTTATTAATTCTTTATTATTTCAGCTTCATTGTTTTTTTCAAATAGCAAGAGTAATGCAATTCCAGGGCAAATATCTATATTTTAACTTAGTATTTCCCTACATTTTTAAAAAATCTCTTTCCAAAATTTCATTATATATTCACATGCCCACCGCATATGGAAATAAGCATTTCACAATCACATTTCCAACATAAATTGGAGTATTGTTATCAATGTAATTCAACTTCACTGAAGATAGATACCACTTCCATAGAACTTGGTAAAAAAAAAAATCCTTTATTCTTACTGATATACATGTTAATATCCTCTCCATCCAAATATTTTCATCTTCATTACTAATATTCTTTCCCAAATATGTTTCCCATATTGCTTTAAATGAATCATACTGATCCTATTCTTCTAATAATATCTTATAAATTTTACATCTGCATATTCTCATTTTTTATTTTCTATAATCATATCTTTAAATTTTGTAAATCTACCTGCTAAAACTACCTCTTTTCTTTATCCATTCTCTAGTCCAAGTTTCTTATTGAATCACATTATATTTTCTCCTTGCTCAAAATCTCCCCATTTTTATTCATGTTCTCTAACCAATCTTTTAATCTAACTATTTGTTTATTCCTTAATAATTTCCATAGTATCTCCCTTAAATTTAGTTCTAATTTGGTAATTGGGCTTAATAATGGGATTAATGGCATAATTTTTTCCTTATTCTTGTTCCAGATTTCTAACACATATTTTAAGGAAAGAATTTTCTACCTTTTTATTTTATTTTCATATTTAAAAATAAGATCTATTACAGATCCTTCTAAGTTAGAAGATTCTAATTTTAGCTTTATTAACCTATTGAGTTGTAATGTCCAGTATATGCTTCAGTTGAGGGAATATAACTTATTAGGGATATCCAATCCTCCTATCTTTTGTGACCTATACCATCTTTTTTATTTATCCTTGCTTATTTCTGTTACAAAATGTATCATATATTCTCACCCTTTTAATTCTATATTAGTAGCATCATAACTTAAAAAATATCTTGAGCAGTATTTTCATCTTACATAGCACTCTTCTCTCAAACCAAGATAATCCAGTCTTCCTATATTCAATCATCTTCTTTTATTTCATTTTTCAACTTATAAAAATTATCCTTTTTTAATAACATCTTTTTAATAACATTAATACCAACATACTTGATAACTCTGGATATCTTAACCTTAAATTCACTCCCATTTTTTCTTTCTCTTCTTTATCACTATGACCAGGGCTGTAGACACGATCGCTCCTAAGCGTCCTCTCCCACCGGGCAGAGCCCACTCTTCCCCTTGGTATACTCCTGAATTGAGGGCGATGAAGTAGGTTGGGAGACGGCTAGAGCGTAGGTGGAGGAAATCACGGGATGAATCTGACCGAACACACTTGAGAGCCCACTATCGGGCCTATGCTGTGGCGGTGAGGGCGGCGAAAAAGAGTTTTTTTTCCGCTTCCATTGCCTCCTCACAATGCCGTCCGGCGGAGCTCTTTCGAGTGGTGCAAGGCCTGGTTCGTCCAGGTCCGAAAGAAGACCTGGTTCCACCCTCAAAGGCCCGCTGTGATGACTTTGCCAGGCATTTCAGGGAGAAAATCGCTCAGATTCGTCACGAGCTGGATTCCACTATTGATTCAGAGGTTTTCAGGGAGACGCCAACGCCGCCGTCTGGTCCAGAATTATTGGATGAATTTCAGTTACTGCGGCCCAATGATGTGGACAAGGTGCTTGAAGGAGTACGTCCTACCACTTGCCTATTGAACCCTTGCCCGTCTTGGGTAATAAATAATTCCAAGCACGGGATTGGGACCTGGATCTTGGAAGTGATTAACGCTTCCCTGAGGGAGGGTCGGGTGCCTGCCCCTTTAAAGGAGGCGGTAGTCCAACCGGTCCTGAAGAAGGTGTCACTGGATCCAGAGATGGCCACTAATTATAGACCAGTGGCCAATATCCCGTTTCTGGGCAAGGTGTTAGAGCGGGTGGTGGCGGGACAACTCCAAGCTCTCTTGGATGAAACTGATTATCTGGACCCATTGCAGTCCGGTTTCAGACCCGGGTACGGTACTGAATCTGCCTTGGTTGCCCTGTATGATAACCTGTGCAGGGAGAAGGACAGGGGGAGTGCGTCCCTGTTGGTTCTTCTGGACCTCTCAGCGGCTTTCGATACCATCGACCATGGTATCCTTCTGGATAGGCTTGCGGGATTGGGGGTCGGAGGCACTGCTTTGCAGTGGTTCTGCTCCTATCTCAATGGCAGGTCTCAGAAGGTGGTGCTGGGGGACTATGGCTCTGCGCCATGGCAGTTATGCCATGGAGTACCTCAGAGGTCCATTTTGTCCCCTTTGCTGTTCAACATCTACATGAAACCACTGGGAGAGGTCATCAGGAGGTGTGGGCTGCAGAACTATCAGTAAGCTGATGATACCGAGCTCTACCTCTTGTTTTCCACCAATCCAGGTGAGGCAGAGGCTGTACTGAACCGGTGCCTGGCTGAGGTAATGGGCTGGATGAGGGCCAATAAACTGAAGCTCAATCCAGACAAGACAGAGGTCCTGTTGATTGGCAGATCGGGCTTCGGAGAGGGTGAATTGAACCTTGTCCTGAATGGGTTTGCACTCTCTCTTAGGGACAAGGTCCGCAGCCTGGGAGTGCTCCTCGACCCGGAGCTTTCATTGGAAGCTCAGGTAACAGCAGTGGCGAGGAGCACTTTCCTCCAGCTTCAGCTGATTCATCAGCTGCGCCCCTACCTGGAGTACGACTGCCTCGCAACAGTGACACATGCGCTGGTGACTTCCCGTCTTGACTTCTGTAACGCGCTCTACGTGGGGCTACCCTTGAAGATGGTCCGGATACTTCAATTGGTTCAAAATAGATCTGCCAGGCTGCTGATGGGGACTGGGCATTATGTTCACATGACTCCAGTTCTCCGTCAGCTTCACTGGCTTCCCATTGAAGTTCGGGCCCAATTCAAGGTGTTAGTGATGACCTATAAAGCCCTAAACGGCTTGGGTCCTGGTTACCTGAAGGAGTGCTTACATCCATATATGCCCAGCCGCCCCCTGCGATCGGCGGGAGAGGCCCTTCTCCGGGAACCCTCTGTGAAAGAAATTAGGAGGGTGGGTACTCGGAGGAGGGCTTTCTCTGCAGTAGCGCCTAAGTTATGGAATGCGCTCCCCAGAGAGGTCTGCCTGGCACCATCGTTATTTGTTTTTCGGAGCCAGGCAAAGACCTTTTTATTTAAGCGGCATTTTAAATGTTAATATTATTGAATTTTATCTGGCCAGGGCGGCTTATTTTATCTTGTATTTTTGTATTTTTAATCCAATGTTTATATTTTTTTTAATTTAAGATTATAATTATTTTAATTAATTGTTGTAAGCCGCCCTGAGGCTTCAGCGAATGGGGCGGCATAAAAATGTTTTAATAAATAAATAAATAAATTATATAACATCATTTCTCCTTAAACCCAAAAACTCTTCAAATTCTTCCCAATATAATCTAAGCTCATCCACAGCTTCTAATGGGTTGTTTATCGATAATAAAGAAACATCAGGAAGTAAGCTGATCTTAATCTCAGTTTTGAAGCCTTTGCCTTTTAATATAGTATCATTCCTACCTCTGTTTGCTAATAATTCTGTGACTAACATGGACAGTATTGGAGAAAGAGGACATCCTTGTCTAGTACCTTGGCCTAGGAGTATTTGGTCTGTTATACTATCGTTTACTATTGCATTTGCTACATTAGCTGAATACAGTTGTTCAGTTATGCCTTCAAATTGTTTTCCAAATCCTAATGTTTCCATTAATACCGTTATTGTTGGCAATTCCACTCAATCAAAAGCTTTAAAGATATTGAGGGAGATTATACCAGCTTTGAATTCCCCTTTGCCTATAAACTCTAATATATTCAACATTCTTCTAGTCAGACCTGCCATCTGTCTCCCTGCTATAAAGCCACTTCAATCTGTTTTAATATATTTATCAATAATCTTATTCATTCTGTTTGCCAATATTGCTGTAAAATGTTTGCACCTTGATTTATCACTGATGGAAGACCCTGGGTCACTCAAATCTTTATTAGACTTAGGAATTAAAAGCATTATAGAATATTTCCAAGATGTTGGCATATTTCCTGCTTCTAGTATTTTATCAAACAGTACTTTTAACTTTCATATCATTTTTAAAAGGTTTATAGTATTCTGGTCCTAATTCATCCATCCCAAGAGATTTCCCTATTTTCAACTTATTAATACTTTCTTCTATTTCTACTTCTTTGATTGTTCGCTCCAGTTTGTCTAGCCATCTGTTCTAGTTTTCCCCCAGTGTTTTTCTCTATATACAATCTAACTTTATCTAATGATAATACCCCCCCCCCCCCGGTATATAATTTTGGGGGGAAAAAACTAATTTATCTCTTGTTAGATTGCACTGTTTCTTATTCTCATCCCTAATTACTCCAACTGAATTTTTAAATTTCTTTTGTTAAGTGGCATTGGCCAACAACCAAGAAGTCTTATTACTAAATTCAAAATAAACCTCCTTCAAATATATTAAGTTTCTCTGTTCTTTTTCATCTTTTACATTTTCTAATTCCTTCCTTTTAGCTCTACTAAGATTCTTAAATCTATCTTTATATATTTCATCTCTAGTTGTGTTATTTCCATTTCCAAATTTTCCACCTGTTTACTCATTTTTCTTTTTGAAATAGATGCCTCTTCTATCTCTCTTGCTACTGCTTTCATTGTGTCCCATATCAATCCTTCATCACTACTGTCCCTCTCATTAATTTCCCATATTTCCTTTAGCTCTTTCTCCATTTTATCTACTATATCCCTATCTTGTAATATATTTATCTCTATCCCCCTTTATTTTCTTTATAATCACATTTAATTCTAAAATCCATATTTACCAATGCATAGTCTATCACTTTAATAACACCAATATTTGATTCATAAAGTCCACTAAGGAAATCTTTAGACACAAATATATCACCTATTCTAGAATATGTCTTGTGAACAGAGGAGTAGAAAATAACCCTTTTTCTATTTACATTTAATTCTCTCCATACATTCTTCAATCCATTTTCATTTATCAATTTACTCAGTAATGTAATAGTATGCCTTTTTCTTCTTTAATAGGATTCTGCTTATCCTTTATTTTATTCATTACCATATTAAAGTCTCCAACCAATATTATGCATCCTTTCTTCAGTATTCCCAATTCTTTAAAAACCGTTTTTAAGAAAGACAATTTATTTTCATTTTGCACATATATATTAACCAATGTGTGGTCTTCTTCCCTGATTTCACCTTGAAAATCAAATATCTTTCTCTTTCGTCTCTCTTTATTTACCTTAAATTTCACTTTCTTAGACATGATTGCTAATCCCCTTGATTTTGAACTTCCAAAAGGTTTTCATACTTATTCAACCATGTTGCTTTAAGTTCGTTCACCCCTTCCTTTATCGGATGAGTGTCTTGTAAGAATACAATAGCTGCTTTTCCTTTATCATTGCTTCAGTTTCTTTCTTCAGGGTTATTTTTGAGGGCACCAGGTTGGAGAAGATAAAAATAGATTATTATAACAAATTATAATTAATTAGCAGCAGAGACTGACTATTTCCAAAATCAGTAAAAGTTTAAGAGAACTTTATACCAGAGTTGTTGACAGTACAAATTGTGTTATTTGGTAGGAGTGTCTAAAGGGAAGGAGGAAGAAAGAGAAGCAGCATTATATGCTTTTAACATAGTTCTGCAAACTTTTGCTCTCTCCCCTCCCAATTCGGAAAGATACTTTCTCGCACTTGAGAATTCATTTATAATTAAAAAACATTTTACAGAATACAGAGTGCACTTTTCTTCACACAAGGGAAGATAAAATGAAAATTACATAAAAGCTCACCATTTAACTGATCAGCCATTTTGACAGATCAGTAGAATTCAGGTAATTTCCTGAAACTTGGCTGACATTGTAAGCAGAGAGAAAGAGCTTTAGTATTATACACAATCTGAAAAAGGGTCTCTGCACTAAGCTTTTTGCTAGGAGAGGCATGATGAGGGCTTGTTCTGTACCAACAAATACTTGTAAATCTTCTTTGCCTACTTCTTGAGAAACAAAACAAAGACAAACTGATTTGGAATTTAAAGAATTTTTCTATTTCTGCAGTGCAGTCCTGTGCCTGCCTATCTGAAAGCAAGGCACTCCTTGTGCAAAGGCTTCTACTCTCGAGTAAGCATCCAAGGATTCCAACAATACCCAGACAGCAGTACAACGGGACAGAGTTCATGGGGTTGAAGCCCAGGACCTGTTAGTCAACGGGGTCAAACACATCACCTCCCCTCCATCAGACTTCCCTGTTCCCTCTGAGCTTAATTACAGTTCTCATCATAACGACAGGAAAACAGATTTTCCCACCAACGATATATTGCTATGACCTACCCCTGTTGTAATGCAAAATATTTTGAGGTGGTTTAACCACAGACAGACAACTAAAATCCATTATCTTTATACAAGCCTTTGCTAGCACAGTATTTATGACTGTTGGCTCATCCTAATAAATTGAGTATGATACTTCACTTTGCAAGCAGGTATACAGAGAGAGCAAGAGAGCACTTTTATACATGAGGGGTTTAGACTACTGATTTTTTTGGGGGGGGTGTTTCTATTCTCATTGCAGAATGAAAATATGCCCTTTATGGTGCTCCCCCCCCACCCCCGAAGCTGCAATATAGAAGATTGTAACCTTTCAGAGGGGTTTGTTTCCATTTGAAATTTACTCCCAGATTTTCCTCACTCTAAAAAAACCCCTGTGAAAATGGCTGGAAAACATGGAAGCAAGCAAGGAGGAGGCAACATCCAGAAGGTTCCACAAACTTCTGTGAATGAGGGATCCCAATCACACAATAAGTGCCTCATGTAGGAAAGTCACAGGAGGAGGGGAGATAATCTAGATCAGGGCTCTCAAACTCAACTTACCTGGGGGCCGCTGGAAGTAGAGTCTGGGTGAGGCTGGGCCGCATCAAGTATTCCACCCCCGCGGTGGTGGTGGGCCGCTCATCCCGCGTTGCTCCCGGAGGCCGGCCTGGCGCCGCCGGCACTTTGAAGGCCGCAGGGCCCCTTCCCCGTGCCCCGGCTGGCCGGCAATTGGCCCGTGAGCTTGAGATCCCTGGTCTAGATCAACAGTAGTCTGGATTTCTGGACTCCCCTTGAGAACATGGCTCAGAGGGCTACAGAACTGAGCACCTTCACTTTCCCTATAGTACTGAACACATTTATGTAGGTGCAGATCCCACTGAATTCAGCGGGGCTTTATTTTGTGTTAATGCTGCGTTGGGTTGCTCTGTAAAGGTCACTATCAGGACAGCCTCACACAACATTTGCTAAGTTCCCTTGTGCATGAGTGTACATCCACGGATGGTGATGCTTCAAGACAAGATGTCTTTGACCCCATTTCACCGCATAACATCAGCCAAAGCTTTGAGTTTTCTCCCAACATGATCATGTGGACTGGCTGTAAGGGTGGATATGCCCTCCGCGCGAGGCAGTTATAGTCCTGCAGAGAAAACATTGTGTGGAAAGTATCATTCAGGCATTTCAAATGTGTTTGCGTTAGTTGTCACTCTGCTGCTCAACAGAGGACTCCATGCCAATTTTACAGCAAGTATTTCTCTGAAAGCCACAAAGTAGCTACTCAAATTATCCTGATTTGTTCCATATATAAACATTGAGGGAAAATGCACTTAACTGATACCTGTCAAAAACTGAAAGATCTCCATAACTGATTTCCCCTAAACAAAATAAAGCATTGCCAAGATTTAGGAAAAATAATCTTTTTATAGTTTTGTTTGGCAGATGTTTAAAAAGAGATAACAGAATGCTTGAGAAGCTCCACTGGAGTTGAGATGTCCAAACTGTGATCAAATGGCACTTTTGTCACCCACACAAGAGGAGGTTTGGCTCTTTCTCAAGGAAAGAGTAATCCATATTTTGCTAGAGAAAGTTATTTCAGGTTTGCTTCCTTAAAGAACAAATTAAAGACAAGCTTTTCTAATTAACAGGAAATGACTTGTACATAGTGAAACTAATCATTTCTATACTGAAAAAAGTCATGTCCCAGTGAGATCAGTTTATTCTGGTTTGTTTTTGTTTTGCTTAAATAGAAAGGGAGTGTAGATAGTCTGGCAGTCTTGTTTCAAATACACTTTTTAAAGTTTAATGCACTTCTGTGAAATTTGCATCCCTTCAAATTATTTATTTATTTATTTTGGGATTTATATCCTGCCTTTTTCCTACAAAGGGCTCAAGGCAGCTTACATCATCTCTCCTCCATCTTATCCCCACAACAACAACCCTGTGAGGTAGGTTGGGCTGAGAGTCTGTGACTGGCGCAAAGTCACCCAGTTGGTTCCATGGCTGAGCGGGGACTAGAACCCAGGTCGTCTGAGTCCCAGTCCCATGCTCTTAACCACGACACCACACTGGCTCTTATTATTTGCCACGTGTTTATTTCCCCTTTTTCCAACATGAACATTTCAAATTAAAATTGGCCACAGGGCATGCTGTCAGTTCAAGGACTCAGGTGGTAGAGCTCCAACCCCGTTCTGCTGTTTCAAAAATTGGCCTGCTGGATCAGACTTAAGTCCCCCAGTTCTGCATTCAATTTTCAGTACCAGGAATTTCTAGGCAGAGGCGCTTACAACTTCACAGCCAGGGCATGATCAAAGAAATGGCCTGATTTTTGTTCACAGCATCTGTTTTTCCAAAGTTCACTCCCTCTGTACATTTAGGACACTACATTGTGCTTGTCTTTGTTCTGAAAACAACTAAGTTGCTCTTTAGTATGCAAAGCACATGGTGTGTTAATGGGATTTAAAACAGATTCTGAAAGTGTGGGAAGAAAGATGATGTAGGGATAAAAAAGATTTAACAATATAATAGCAAATAAATTATATTTCCAGGTAGATAATGATACTAATAAATAACTGCAGAAGTACAGAGATAATCATGATACATGATACATTACAGATCAGGCATGCATGAAGCTCAAGGTTGTGTGCTCCTTTTTCCTCCTTCCAATTGTGCATCAATTCTGATCTTGGTTTGCAGCAAACCATGCTTTTTTATTCTATCTAAACACAACATACCATGATTTGCACAAACCTTAGTGTGCCCACAACCTGGATCAGAAGCTTCTAGTAGTTTCCCTTTGTATGTGAAGAATGGGGAAGGGGAAGTCAGAATACACGAAATCAAGGATTGTGCCTACTTTTTAAAAATTATATTTTGGCATTGCCTTTTAATAGCCTCAGATTTTATAAATGCATCTAGGAGACAAGTGTTGTTCAAAAAGCAGAAGACAACAACACAATCATAAAAACGTTTACTCAGAAACAAGTACTAATGAGGCCAATGAAGTTGAACTCCCTAGTAAGTTGCTACATTTTGCAACAGAAGCATGTCTTTTGTATATTGCAGTAGTTAAACCATCCTCCCTCCCTCACAAACAGAAATAAAATTCTACAGTACTGCAGGCCTGTCCTATAGCATATGAAGCAATATTAACTCTGTGTCTCCAAGCATGTGCTGATTACATTTGCAATATATAATATTTGAGCTGACTCTCAAACAGACTCAGGCCATGGCATCTGTTCCGTTGGCATTTCAGTAGTACCTGAGTTGCCATAGAAATCTGGCAATGGGTGTTGCTGGGTCGGAAAGGAAGCAAAGGCTTGTGCAGTAGCTGAGCTGTTTGGGCAATCCCTGCAGCAAAACCCTTGGAACTGAGCGCTTCTAATTTTACAGGAGATTATTTCCCATCCTTTTTGTGCTGCACTGCTAAAACTACTTCACGCATGTTTTGGAATCTAAGCTGTACATCTGACATATTGCGTGTGGATGCTGGCTTTTCTCCTTTGAGGCCTTTATCTCACATATTGTGGTTCACATGCACACAACTAAAACATGCAAACGTGTTGCTAAAGAAAGCAAGCCAGGAGCAGAATCCCTGTGCAATATTAGACACATTAGGGAGGAAACTGATCCACTAAACAATTAAAATGTGCCTTCATATCTGTTAATGGTTGCCATAGTACTGAGTTCAAGCAAGGACAGTCAAATTTCTCATTCTCAAACCCCCCCACAACATGTCATTTTCCCAGCTAACAAAATTCCTGGGAATGTTCAGATATAACTGAGTATGTCTCACAAGTGTCTTTCTAAATCTAAATCTATTTCATGAAATGGTTTGATGAATACATACACATATTATCATATTATTCTTATTACTGCATTACATGCATAAATGAAACAAACCTATTTGATTGGTTGGTTGGTTGGTTGGTTTTAGAGCTGCCCATTAGTATCATGCTCCCTGGGCAGCCATTACAATAAAAATACAAATAAAGTAGCATTAGATAAAATGATACTGTTAAGATATCATCATAAAACAAAACAAGATAAAATCACAATTTAATTATGAATATTTATTTCATAATTAAATAAAAATGAAATCTATTGTATTAAAACCAGTGCAGTTGGTCTAAAGGGTCTATGTAGTACCACAGATGTGCCAAAAAAAAAAAAGAGTTGGGTTTTTTCCCAGGCAAATGTTCTTCCTGAAGAAGATGGGAGAATTTCCACCAGTGTGTCCTTCCTTATTGCATCCCCCAGTGCCATGCAGCTCTGGAGCATTCCCCGACACTTTTAAGCAATGTCGTGGGACCACAGGGGAAATATGGAATCAGTTACGAATGCTTCTCCTGTCTTGAATTTCTTGGAGAAGCCTTCACTGCATCAAAGTTCCTTCTGAAAAGGGAAAGAGCACTTCAACTTATGGACAGGCATGTCCAGATCCAAGCCATAATCCTTACTGTAGGCTTTACTGGATTTTTACAACTACAGGCTACTTTGAGGGTGCACAAGTGCACAAATCTTTCAACAAATATGTATTTAGAAATAGTCTGCAGTTCACAGCTGAAAGCAGAAAGTATCTGTCAAGAGAGCTTGAAAAGCAGTGTCTGGCAATACTTCTGTCCATAAATAGTCTCACTATATGGACTTTGCATCCTTTTGCTTTTGTTCCATATTATTCTGTGTAATTATTCTGTGGGTCTTAGAACAACTCCCCTTTTCATCTATCTGGGAGATGGGATATCATTCATTTAAGGGTGGTTTAGTGATGGCTGGGCCTGCTATTTCATATCTCTGTTGCTATGACAATGACAAGTTTATTGCTAGTAAGAGTAGATGTTTTTAGCATGCAGCTAATACTAGCCTTCAAAGAGCTGTGTGCCTGTCATATAATGCTCTTCGCAGTAAGTAATCCAGCATTTGTTTTAAAAAGAAGGGGTGGCATTAACAGCAAAAAGCCACAGATGCACTGTATAGCCCATTCAGTCCCTGGACAAAAGGTGTGGCCAGGCCTTTCACTTTGCGTATATGGAGCAGTCGGAACTCAATTTGCCTTCCTTCCACTTGCCTTATGCTTGCATCGGAAACGTGAATCCAGCTGCATAATTCTGAAAGCTATGCTGCGTGAAAGCTGTCCAGTGACAAGATAGTGCATTAACAAGCACACCCAAAAGCACTTCGCTGTTCCAGAAAGGGAACAGAGACAGGGAAATCAAGCCACATAGTCTGCTATTCTAGCATCTGACAATTGGTTTGCCTTTCTTTGTAACATCTTGTTGTGGCCGCCTTCCATTAACTGCCACCACCCTGATGCCTGAAAGACAACAAGCAGTACAAGTGCTAATAGAGAATTGCATGCATTATTAGATATCATAGGAGAATGAGAGGGGTTGAAACCAGTTTCAAAAATAGTCATTTCAAATTCTAATATCCTTTTCCAAAATTAAAGGAAAAGGCTTTTTCAACCTTATCAGGAACAGACAAAACAACCTATCAAGAGAAAACTTCAAGTCGGTACAATTTTTCATAGGATTTGTTGTGTAATTAGAAAGATGCAAAAAGTTAGAAGCAAAGTGTGTATATCATGAATCCTTGAACAAGAAATAGTCACCCATAAGGAAGAACCTCACTGAAAGAGTGATGGACAGATTCATCCAGCTCTAGCCGGGTAACGCTTTGCAATCCACCAGAAAGACTTGATAATCTCCCTGTTCTTCTTGCCTACTTACTCACAAGCCTCTTTCTTCAACAAGGCAGAACCAATGTGCAAACGCTGACATTTCTTCCATTGTTTTTTTAATATAAAAACTAAACTGACCAGGAAGTTTTTAAAAATAGACTTTTTGGCTCAAGAAGTTATTTCTTGCTTCATGACTGGGATTGACCAAAACGGCGCATAGCACTCGTACGAAGAAACTAAATAAAACAGTGAGACTTTTGTAGAAGTTTCAGCAGTTCACTTTACACAGAGATGCTTACTGCCAAAGAGTGTACAGTCTGAGCAAGAGTAATATCTTTCAGTCACAATAACACAGTACATGTCCCTCAGCTCGCATCACTCAAGGCCGCTTCCTGGAAAAGGAAGTTCCCGAATGTGTTCTCTTGTCAAAAGCAAGGCTGTGACTTCCGCAGAGAACGTATGGGAGCAGATGCTTGCTTAGGCAAGACAGCTCAGCACTCCTAAGATGTGAAGTAAATGAACATCCCTTTGGAGACTATGGATAAAGGACGCAGTTTAGCTTTGGCAAGTGAAACTAGCATTCTCTCCATTCTTTCCATTTACTCCTCTTTCAGTAATGCACACACTGCACAGAGGTGGCTGAACTTCACAAAAAAGGCATGCAGAGTCTACCAATGAACTGATCACTGCTCTAAGAACCTGTCACATTCCTTTAAAGCTTGGAAGTTGACACTGGCAAGAGTTCCCAGTTTGATGAAGCCGGTCCCTTGTTAGCAAGCACTTTTATCTTAACGTCAAGGCTCCGCTTTGATCAAAACTTTTCAGTGTGAAAGCTGATCAAAACCTAAATACAATATCCATGACGTCCCCCTCACCTGCAGTGGCAGGTATTTCTTTGAAGAAGTCCAGCATGAACATGAACATGTCAGTTACAAGTGATAAACTACTATTGGCTAAGCACCAAGCTGCTAACCCACACTAATTTGATTGCAGAAGAAGCAATCACTGTACCTGATACAAAGTTGAAATGACAGTAAGGAATGCCATAAGCTTTTGTTATCCCACATTTTAAAATTTAGACTGCAGGCATAATTTCATGTGAATGTATCCAGAATTATTTTGCTATCAGAACTGACCTTTACATTTCACTATTTATATCTCAAAATGGTTTAGTGGAAGTTCTTGGGTGTATTTAATATGGCTGATATAGGCAAATATTTGCTCTAACCATGGGCACAGGGTTCCCCCATAGGAGCTCACCTGTGTGAGTCCCTTCCCATTCAGCTTCTCTTTTCAATGGGCCTCTTATCAGAGAACTGCAGTCAAGTCAGTCAAATCTTCTTTTCCTCCAGGTCAACAGAGCATCCTTGCAAAAAGATACCATTAAAACATGTACACTTCCATTGTATTTCATAGGTGCAGAGAAAAATCCAAAATTAAAGTACAATTTACAATTTGACAATTGTAAAATTAAAGTACAAAAAATTGTAAAATTAAAGCACAATTTACAATGATGTTTTCTTGCTTTTAAACTAGCTGTTATTACTAGAACAGAGCTGGAGAATTGCACCTTAATATCAAATTAGTCCTGTTTTTTGTTTTTTGGGTTCTTTTTTGCTTGTGTGATTATGCTGAGAAACACTGCTGTGTACAGTTAAAATTCAACAAAAAGGCTTTAATGTTCTCAGAACTCTTCACATCTTTGTCCTTGGTCAGGTCAAAGATAACCAAGAAAACTCTTATTTTGATGCTGTAAGCAAGCTGAAGAAAACAAAACGTATGCAATTCTTTCACTTCCTCTGCATGACATCTGTCTAACTTACTTATCAACACTGCCAGAATGGATATCCCTCTTACGACCCAGGGTCACTGTGGATTTTGGCAGCCCTTACAAAAAAAGCCAGAGCAGGTAAGTGGGATCTAAGCCAGGTGAATCTATCTTCCCTACAGGGAAGGTATTTCCTCTGCTCTAAATGACCTTTTCTGGGCACAAGTCAAGTACTTGTTCTGACCTGTGAAGTCCTTTAAAAAGGCTGGAACAAGGAGATCAGCAGTAATGCAAAGTTGCTCACTGACTGACATTTTCTAAATTCTTTCTCAGGATACCTGTTAGAGAACTCTTTCTGGTGCTTTTCAATCAAGATTAGAAATTGAGCATGTGTGTTTCATTTCAAGTAATTTTTTAATTATATTTCTATGACAACTAATAGACAAAGCTCTCTGTGTGATTTCCAAATACTAGAATTTGTTTTAAATTTAAAAATGGTTTAGCTACAAACATAGAAACGAGCACGCAAGTGTGCAAACACTATCCCCTGTCCTGATTAAAAACCTCACCATATGCAATCAAATGCCTTGGAGTAGAGGAAGGTCTGAAAAGATAATGTTGCTACCAGGTGGGACTCACAGGGAGTGGGGGGGGGGGTCGTCTATTTATAAAGTTATCCCTTTGTTGCCTCACAAGAGGCAATGGCAAAAGGACCTTAGATGAGCCTAGTGCACAGGTAGGTTCATGCTGTCAGAGGCACTCCAGCACATTTTACAGTCCCAGGCCATATGAGGCATTACAGGTTTATTAACCAGCCCACTGAAAATATGCCAACAGCCATTACCTACAGACCTCCTTGCTGCTCCTGCATTTGATCTGGTTCATTCGATGCAGCTCCTTTTTCCACGAACTAGTGACCAGAGGCTTCAACTGGTCTCAGGAGATGGGCAAAGAACTTGGTACTGCCTAGGCGCATCCTGCTTTATCTAATGCAAAGGATCAGCCTCTCAGGATGCAAAAGAAGGATAAGGTGATGGTGCATATGTGCCATTCTCTCTCTCTCTCTCTCTCTCTCTCTCTCTCTCTCTCTCTCTCTCTCTCTCTCTCTCTCTCTCTGTGTGTGTGTGTGTGTGTGTGTGTGTGTGTGTGTGTTGATGAACTGGAGAGGCAAAGAAGAGATGCTGCACAGCAGGATGATCCACTAAACCAGCATGGGCTGGACTTGGTCGTGTGGATTCCCAGGGAATCGTGAAATGGATCCTGAGGCTGCTCATCGGGAATGGTATAAGGAGTCTCAGTCTGCTCCTTGCAGGACTGCCTGGAGCTGTATGCTCACTGCCTCTACTGCTGTGGGCCATGTGTCGGAGGCACTTCTGCACATTGAGAGAGGGTGGGCTCATGGCTTGTCTGTATGGAAAGGCTCTCTATCCCTGCTTCGAACTGGGGAGCATCTCTGGCACATCCAGGATGGGTGGGCAGAAGCTATATTGCTGAAGATCCTGCAGACAAGGCTGTATTTCCAGCATCCTGCCCCCCCCCCCCCCCCCCCCAAACACACACACACACACTTCCCCTTCCTTCCTGGGAACTCAGTGGACATAATTCTGCCAGAGGCGTGTCTCCAGCTCCAGTAAGCTTGAAAACAGGCTTGTTCTGTTAAGCATATGCTTAGTTCTCTCCCAACTGTGGTCAGACATATATTTGAAATATACGATCCACTGATTAGACTGAAAATGTTATTGTTACCATCATGTCCTTGTGGATAAAATGCTCTGTGTGTGTGGCTTCTCTCATTTCAGATGCTACAGTTAAAGCCTCCTTGAAAGCAGTAAATACTGCCATGGCTCGCTACTAAAGTTGCTGAACTACCCTAATAAAACAAAGGTTAAAAGCCAACACTGGAAATTTCCCTTGTGCCAGCCATAACACGATGCAATAGGTGGCCCCTCTGTTCCTTATTACAGGCAATCAAAAGTGATTTATCTTTCGCTCATATCTGTGTTTTTTCCTGAAGTGTGGCACTGTGGTTAAAGCTTTCTTTCAATGTTTTCATCTCATACTGTTAAGGAAGAATTTACCACACTTATTTTCCAGCACATAGCTTTCAATGGCAGGAAAAAAAATATTATCTAAGGGCTACATCTCACATCACAGTTAACAGAGACAGGGTTGTCTTCATAGATGCCTATCTAAAAATGCATGAAATTGTACAATCAGAACCCAACACTTAACTCTGGCAAAACCGAGACTAGCCTTCTCCAGTCTAACAGCCTTCAGATACCTTGGGAAACAAGTCCCATCAGACCAAGGGAGTGAGCAAAATGTTCAGGAATGCTGGAAATTGGAGACCAAAACATCTGGAGGGCACCAGGTTCAGGAAGGTTGTTTTCGGTACAGTGAAGAATTACGCAAGAGCAATGCATCCTGCAGTAAATTCTTTACCGTAATATGTTCGCCAATGCTCTTGGCGGAGAGAACACCCTTGGGCAGTGCTATCCACTTTAGCATAGGCGAGAGCACTGGAGACTACCTACTTTTTCATACTATTTACTTGACTGACAGGTGAGGAATAGATTGCTAGGAACTGAAGAGCTCCCTTTCTCATTTCAGGCCTCACCTTGGCATGTGCATTGCCCATTCAGGGGGCAATGATCCAAAGGCAATGCTCATGCCAGGGATTTACTCCTACATCTAATTTACGATCACTCTTCTGTCTTAGCAGGCTGCAGAAGAGATACTCTTCAATAAATGCTCAGATTTCTTTGCGCTGTCTTTGTAAGAGGAACACTGACCTGTTAGCTTTGTTTAAAATCCTTTTCTGTGACACCGGCTTGCAAATACAATTTGGAAGAGATGCTTCAGTTGTGGTTGCTGCTGTAGTCCCATTAGACCATTCAGGGAGCCACTGAATTAAGCACTGCTCAGGTGTTTGTCTCAAAAAATGATGGCTAAAGCACTATTGAAAAATGGGGCTGTGGATGCAATTCCTGCCCCTTTCGTCCCAATGTAGCAAAGACTGATGGGGGTCCTATTTCTGTAAAGCTCCAATGTGATCAGGAACCCTGATAAGAGGGGGTTAAGGGAGAGATGCAGCTCAGCATTGGAGCACACGCTTCATCTGCAGAAGGCCCCATGTGTTATGCTCAGCTTCTCCGGGCAGAGCTAGAAAAATTTGTGCCTGAAACTCTGGAGAGCTGCTGCCAATCAGCATCAACAATCCTGTGCTAGATAGCTCCCCGGTCTGTCCCAGCGTGAGGCAGCCTCTTGTGTGCAGCTTGCACTCAAGTGATTCAGGTAATTACCTTTAAAGCCCTTCATGGCTTGGGTCCAAAATACCTGCTTGGATGCCCTTGCACATCTATTCCACCTCGCCCGCTAAGGTCCTCTGAGGATAATCATCTGAAGCTTCCCCCTGTAAGATTAATATCAACTACTCAGCAGACTTTCTGAGTGGTTGCTCCTAATCTACAGAATGGCCAGCTGGGAGACATCCCAGATTACTACCTTTAAGAGGGAGTTAAAGATGACAGTGCTTCCCAGATTAGCTTTATTTAATATGCTTGTTTTTAGTTTAAATTCTAACTATTGCTAGTTTTAATCTTTTGTAATCTGCCTGGAACCTATGCCTGAAATGGGACACCGTATAAAAATCAAAACAAAGAAATAAAAGCTAGCTGCAAGGAGAATAGCTCCTTGGATTTTCCTGCACAAGACTGGGGACTGAAGGGACAGGGGCTGCTGTGAACAAGGATGCCGGGGTGGGCTAGAATGCATGGCCCTCTCCCCCTAAGGAATTTGATCCATTAGGCATTCAGCAAACGCATGAACGAGAATAAAGAGAAGGCCAAGATATATAAAGCATTAAAACTAGCATGCATGATTCAAATGTTTTGCATGCTTCCCTGCGTGCTTTCACTGGCCATTAAATTTAATCTAAAGGTGTTATTTTTCAAACTGGCATGTTCACACATTTCAATAAACTTTTTTAAAAAGCCCTGAGACACAGCCAAATTTGTTCACTTTAAGAGCAAATGATACTTATTTTAGGCTATGCGCTTATTAGTTGAATTAATTTTCTAACTGAATTTAGAATGGGCTGGTGAACATTAATCTAAAACGAAAATACATTTTCAATATCGAGATCTTGTAAGACAGTTGCTTTAAACATGTAGCTTTGTTTCCATTTTCTTGTTACACAAAGTATGTCAAAGCCAAAATCTCTAGCAACGAAGGTACTAAAACTACATATGACTGAATTGCTCATAAAATGCACAGCATGCTAATATAAAATAAGCAGCATGAGGTATGTTATATTGGAAGAGATTCAATGCATTCCTATGGGCTTTCCTTGAATGGTACCAGTTTTAATGACTGGAGAATCCAGTCCAGACTGAAGAATGGCAAATGTAACACCAAGTTTTAGAGACAAGTACAAGGGGGATATGGATGGAATTATGAGTTGGTTAGCTTGGTCTGCTTGGGGTGAATTAACTGAAAGCACTATTCAAGGAAAATGTATTGTGTATGTAGAAGAGCAAGCTCTGCTGAGAAAGAATCAGCATGGCTTCCACAAAGATGATTCCTGTCTTAATAGACCTTAAAAGTGTCAATAAACATGTGGATGCAATGATCTGTTAGACATTTTGAAACAGATTTACCAAAGATATCTGATCAAATTTAACAGCCCACTGAGGGTATAAAAAGTAGCATACCATGGGGTTTCAATGGAGACAAATGTTTTTCAGATTATTCATAAATCATCTGGGGTTTCTGCACATGAGACATTGAGTGCTCATGGTCCCTCACTCATAGAAGTTACATCTTTCCTCAGGACCTCTGTGTTTTCCAGTCCTATCTTATTATTTTCTATCACACTAGGAAGCATTACAAAACTGGCATGCATTTTTTTTTTTTTTTGCAATTGTGTTATACCACAGTGCCACCTATAGAACATATATAAAGATGAAGAAACGCCTCAGAAAAGATGTGCTCTTCCTTCCACAAAGAAAATGGACGACACTTCTATTAGAACATCCCATGTCGGGGAGTTTCTGGAATTAGGAGTGAGCATCAGTGGCCAAGATTGCTGATGACTCCAAACTATTTAAGATGTATAGAGCAGGAGATGTTCCATTCTTGAATATTTTTTGGTCAATTAGGCATGGTGGGAAAGCTTCCATTCTCTCTCCTGCAATGCTGGTGAACACACTTCATTAAATCTATTTACATACATGAACCTGAACACATAGTGAAATTCCTTCTTTTTTAATGTGGTTAAAATAAAAAGGGATTCTGAGGACCTCCAAAAGAATTTTTCCAGGTTGAGAAAATGGAAGTCAAAATGGTAACGTAGTTCAATGTGCAAAGGGATGCATGTTGGTGCAAAAATTCCACTTTTACAAATAAAATAATGAGATCTGAGTTAGTGGACTGACCAAGATCTTTCTTTCTTTCTTACTTATTGCTTTTTCTCACAATCCACCATTTCAGGGTCTCCCTGGGCAGTTTACAAAGTCAAAAACAACAATACAAGCACTTCTGGAATAGGATCCCCGATCCTATTCACCTGGTGCCTTCCTTACTAGCATTTCAGCATCAGGCAAAGACTGTGCTATTTTCCAGGTATTTTAATAATTATTTTTATTGCTTTATATATTTTTGGGGATTTTAAATAGATGTTTTTAAGTGACTATACCTTGTCCATATTATAGTGTTGTATTATTTTATAGAAAGCCCTACCAGAGCTAACGGTGCAGTCTTGAAATTTAAAAAATATTTTTAAATAAATAAATACACATATAATAAAAACACAACAATCCAATAATAAATACTGTAATACAATAAAACATAGAACAAAATCCACCACACCCCAAGATCCTGAGGGTGCTTGTGGACAGCTCAATGAAAATGTCAACCCAGTGTACAGCTGCTGTGAAGAAATAAAATTCTATGTTGGTCATAATTAGGAAAGGAATTGAAAACAGAACTCCATGGACCATTTTTCTGGTGGGATCCAGAGGCAGTGTTAGGTGGCAGCCTCCCAAAGCTGGAGCCCCGAATCACTAGGGGACCACCTGCTCCACCATCCTGCTGTCCATTGGCACTTGCTGAAATGAAAGTACAGACAGCCCAGTGATCTCTGCTGGGACTTTTTCTTGTTGGAGAAGCATCTTATCCTCCCAGGTCAGCCAGCTTTTAGCCCACACATGCTTCATATCTTGCTACCAGACCCCAATCCCTTTCTGTCTGCCTCAGGTTTTGGGGTTTTTTCCCCTCTCCCCTAAGCTTTTTTTCCACAAATAGAACTCAAACAGAATTTTTTTTCCAAATAAGGGAGTCCTTAGGAGACAGGGTCCTTTTTAACACACAGTGAAACACCTTAGAGTATACATGAATTAGCAAGTGAAAACTGCACTCTTTTTAACCTCCGTGCCTGATCCCTGCATCTTTATGGTACCCACCTCTGCACATGGTGTGGCTACACTTAGAATACTTATACAGATCTGGTCACTGCACCTGAAAAAAAGATACTATAGATTTAGAAAAAGTGCGGGAAAGGCCAACTAGAATGACCAAGGGGTGAATCAACTCTCCTGCAAATCTACAAAAGGAAAATCTAAAGCATCTGAGATTGGCTGGTTCCAAAAAAGTGAAAGGAGACATTATAGAGATGTATCAAATTATACCATGGTATGAAGAACGTGAATACTGGAACATTTTTCTTCCGCTCCCATAATGCCAGAACCCAGAGTCATTCCGTGAAGCTGCCTGGTGGCATATTCAGGACAGATAGAAAGGACTTCTGCTTACAGCGTATTGGTAAACAATGGAATTCACTTCTATAATATTTTAGTGATGCCCACCAATCTAGACAGAGATTGTACCAATTCACATAGGAGAAGGCAATTAATGGCTACTGGTCCAAATGAGTACATACTTTCTCCAGTATCAGTAGCAGTATACCTGTGCACACCAGTTGCTGGGAAACCTGGGCGGGAGAGTGCTGATGCACATTTGTCCTGCTTATGGGCAACGGATTGGCTGCTGTGTAAACGGAAGGCTGGACTAGATAGAGCCTTAGCTGGATCGAGCATGGCTCTTCTTATGCTTTCAATTCAGAGGGGCTCCAAACAAGAAAAACAACATCACAGATTTCAGGTCCAAGGGAGCTTTACACTTTCCAATATTTATACTGAACACTAAATCAGGCAGAAGGACTTTTCCAAAGCCAACAGTTGCTGTTTCAGATGGTCCCCAAGAAAGAAACAGCAATAATACCCATATACAAGGAATAGTACCTCTGGAAGATTTTTAACACATTTTGAAACAAGAGGTACACTCATAATTCCAACATACTTCTACTTCTTGTTCCTTTTTCCCCTTTTTTTCCAGCTTGACTTGATGTAATGTATTACTGAATATAATCAGAAAATTCACAGCAGTAGAAGAAATGCCTTTTGCAGTCACTGGAATTTTTGCTGACTATACTGGTGATCTGCTGGTTTCACACATTATGTCTGTCCCCATAGCTAGGGAAAGACTTAACTTATTCTAAACATGAACTAACACAAACCAGCCCCAGAAAGTTGAAGTTAGAAGGAAAGCAGTGGCAGGAAAAACTCTTCATAGAAACAAGAGTCGGGAAGTGCTGTATGAATGGATCAGGAACACCAAGAACTAACAAATTAGGTTTTGGAGGTTCTGTTCTAACATGCCAGAGGTTCTAATGTGGCAGATGGGCCATTGAAGAAACAGAGATCATTTCATTCAATGATTTGAATTAGTTGCTCATATCTTTGGTTGGAAGTACCTACTAACTAAGTATTTTTACAAGGACAAATTGGAATTGAAATCACAGTAGTTCTGCATTTATGAAAAGAACCCGCAGAGTGATTCTTTTTTGAAAGACATTATTGGTATGGAATCCTTACACTCAAGCATTGTTTCATCTGAGAAACAAAATGGATATAGATCCAAGATTAGCTCCCTGTTTCTGCAGACTAGTGAGGAAAAGAGCATGGGTGTTTTTGTTTAGATTGCTCCATGTTCAATCAGGAGGTATTGTGCAATTATTCTGTCTTCTTCTTGGAACAAGACTTTCTGAATTAAGAGAAAAGATGGAAGATGCTTTAAGAAGACACTGGGTGGTGATGAACAGAAGATGACTATATCTGGCCCTCTATACATTTCAATGAATGAGACAGGTCTGGTCTGGAATACTTCATATCAGAAAGATGAGCATTATCAGGCCAATGAATTGAGGTACACGATACTGAACAGCAAGCCAAGTAGTAGTGTGATGTCAGAGTAGCACAGCAAAGAATAACAGCTAATGCATTCCAACAAAACACAGTTTGACCCTCAGTGATATTACAGCTAGAGGTGGGGCGTGGGGGAATCAATTTCTCAAGTTTTGAAGTCATTTCATTAGGCTGGCAGTTGGGGAGGAATATTCCCTAAATTATCACATGAAAAGAAAGACTGTTAACTATCTATTTTTGCATAAGTAGCACAGGGGTTTGCATACCATCAAAGTCTATATACATAAAATTGCTTAAGGTTAAATCACTTTTTCCCCCAAAACAGCACAAGAGTAGGCAGAACCTTGATGGGAAGGAATTCATCTCCTGCAGAAGAACTGTCAGGCAGGATTTTAATATAGCCTCCACTTTCCTCTGTGCAGCAGCTCAGCATACGCGAGGGAAATGGTCCTCTTTGTTGGCTGTTACACATTGGGCAGAAGGCGGAACAGCCAGCTCCTTGAGGAGCTGATGTTCAGATCTTACCATTGGCCTGCTCATCTTTCTTGAACGCTGAGGAGAAATGCTACCCTGTTGGCAGCAGAGGAGGGTATGAACTGGGAGGGCACAGGATGGAATTCACCCATTAATATCAAGTATGGATCAAGACTGCTCAATCCCCAACACACTAACACATACATGGTAACAGGAGTGGTACATGTATGGTGCTCACTGGTTTCCATTAATGGCATTTCTGCAGAAAGTCTACCTAATTGTCTGCCAGCTCACGAAAGCAAACAAAAGTAATTGGATTGAGGACTGGTTGTTTTTTTTTTTTTTTTAATGCATGCAAAAGTCTCTACATAAATGAAAAGTATTCAGAGTTTCATGTTATTTTAGCAGTAGTATTTCTAAGGTAGGACAGTATTATTTGTATACTGCCATTTAAGGGACAAGGACACTGAAGTGAAAAGATGATGACTT
Source organism: Varanus komodoensis (assembly GCF_004798865.1). Taxonomy (NCBI): domain Eukaryota; kingdom Metazoa; phylum Chordata; class Lepidosauria; order Squamata; family Varanidae; genus Varanus; species Varanus komodoensis. The sequence goes on from NW_025335268.1 coordinate 61,509,965, forward strand.
GTGTAAAGCTAACCTAGGCTGGAAGTATGACATGAATTTAATGGAGGAGTAAATTCCATTGAACTTACTAGGACTTACTTCTTAGGTATTCACTCTGCTCATGAGTGCTTGACTAAAATTAGTTTTGAAATGGTGATTTTGCAGCTATGCGCTTGGTCAGTACAACACCTCTTTCATGCACATGAAACACTTCATACCTAGCTTCTACTTCAAAGATAAAGGAAGTATTACACACTGCAATAGCAATCCTAATGCCAACATGAGAGTCAAAATATGAGATTAAGTGTGCATCCGACCAACTAAAGGCCAAACACTGGCAGATGTGGTTGTGTATGTACACTACTATGGGTCTTCTACTCAGGCTGTTTTCAAATACAGGTTTATTTGGAAGTCTGATTTGCCTCCAAACTTCCCAATAGCATCTATAACAGGAAGCAGGTGTTTCTCAGAGACTTTCTTAATCAATGTAGCTGACCATATTTTGGTCCAAGGATGAGTCACCCTGTTTCTTGGGAAGCCATTTTTAATTTCCTCAAACTTTCCCATGAGAAACAATGGAAATATTGAGAATTCACAGTAGCTGTGATTAGCAGCACCCCAAAACAAAAGATATTTGCAAAGACAAGGTTCCATGTTCTTAAATGCTAAAGCATTGCATCATTACTCTGCCAATGACAATGTACACTGCACATTGGTGTGGGGAAGGGAAGATGCATCACACCCTTTGCTCAGACCAATCCTACAATGCAGACCTGTTTCAATATTGCAGTGTAGAGATGGGGACAAGGGTTAAATAATGTTTTACTACAACCTTGAATAGGACAGAGGTGGGGTCAGAGAACTATGCACCATACCTGCAGCATGACATTACCCAGCCTCTTCCTTGTCCGTTTGTTTTAGGGAGATACACCCTTGAGGAAAATGAGCTGTGAACACAGTTCTGATGCTGATGGATCACAGTGATGATGCTGGGAGAGGGGTGATTAAATCATTCCACCCCAGCAGGCCCCACCATTTGGATCACGAGATACCACCAGGAGGGTTTTTCCAGCTGATTCACACAACATCCTAATTTTGCAACCTAACTGCAAAAATGGAGAAAGGGCAAAGACAAATGAGAAGAAGCTTGGCTGGCTCATCAATCATGCCAGACCTGAATTAGGTAGCAGCATTGCCAATCAGGCAAGTATGTCAATTTCAGTAAAGAGCTCACATTATAAAATGAATTTAGGAAGTCTGCACAGTTTATGCAACTTATATGCAAAGAGATGCATCTCAAGGTTGTCCATTCACTTCTGCCTATTCACTTGTTCATGTAGGTTTTCCTTCCTATCTTACCTGATTAAGAAGTAAACTCTACACAACACCTTAAATCTTTGATTATCTGCCAAGGAATGTCAGGAGGCACCACTAACTGAATCCAGGGGCCACCTTGGTAAAGCACAAAACAAAACAGATGCACAAAAATCTTAGATCTTCCTTGGGATTGGTAAGACTAGGCATGTGGAGCTGGATTCTTTTGGAATTTTCATGCTGATGTTCTTGTTCCAATTCCTGGTTGTATGATAAAAGGTAAACCTTCAGCTTCAGCTGATCCATCACCTGCGTCCCTACCTGGAAAATGACTGCCTGGCGACTGTGACACATGCATTGGTAACTTCCCAATTAGACTTCTGTAACATGCTCTACGTGGGGCTGCCCTTGAAAACGGTCCGGATACTTCAGTTGGTGCAAAATAGAGCTGCCAGGTTGCTAACGGGGACTGGGCGTTGTTCTCATATAACCCCAGTTCTCCATCAGCTTCACTGGCTCCCCATTGAAGTCCGGGCCCAATTCAAGGTGTTGATTATCACCTATAAAGCCCTTAATGGCTTGGGACCTGGTTATATAAAGGAGCGCTTGCGTCCATATATGCCCTCCCGCCCCCTGAGATCGGTGGAGGAGGCCCTTCTCCGGGAGCCCACTGTGAAGGATATTAGGAGGGTGAGTACCCGGAGGAGGGCCTTCTCTGCGGTGGCGCCCCACCTATGGAATGCACTCCCCAGAGAGGTCCGCCTGGCGCCATCGTTATTTGTTTTTCGGTGCCAGGCCAAGACCTTTTTATTTAAATATTTTAATTGTTAATTGTTGTTTTTATTGATTTTAAACCATTGCCGAGATGCTCTGAATTTTTATGTTATTCTGTGTTGTTTATCTTCTTTGTAAGCCGCCCCGAGGCTTTCTGCGATGGGGAGGCATAAAAATGCTATAAATAAATAAATAAATAAAGGTAAAGGTTTCCCCTTGACGTGAAATCCAGTCATGCCTGACTCTAGGGGGTGGTGCTCATCTCCGTTTCCTAATCAAGGAAGCCAGCGTTTGTCTGCAGACAGTCTCCATAGTCATGTGGCCAGCATGACTAAACACCAAAGTGCACGGAACGCTGTTACCTTCCCACCGAAGTGGTACCTTTTTATCTACTTGCATTTGCATGCTTTTGAACTGCAAGGTTGGCAGGAGCTGGGACGGAGCAACGGGAACTCATCCCATTGTGCAGATTCGAACCGGCAACCTTTTGATCAACCAGCCCAGCAGCACAGCGGTTTAAACCACTGTGCCACCTACATCCCCAGTTATATGATAAAGGAACATAAAATCAAACCATATGAGGTGCCTATCTAGAGATGCTGGTATAGCCTAATGAGATGCTAATTTTTCTTTTTTTAAATTATCCTTCCTTCCTTGGAAGTGCCTACTTTACAACTGCTTAAGCACTGCCAAAATTGACATCCTGGGTGAATCAAACCTGTAGTCCTTGCTTTTTCAGAAGACTTCAGCTGAAAACACACGTGTCCATTCTCTTCAGTCCCATTTCTCCCTATAGATAGCATTCGCACCACAGAGAAGTTTCTATATACCATCAGGACAGGCCCTCCCATTAAAGTAAGTGAGGCAGTTGCCTCAAGCTGCAGTTGCTGTGTGGCAGTGCAGCAGCAACCGCCCCTCTCCAGCCATTTCCTCGGGCCATGGTAGGACTTCATCCCCAGGAAAGATGTACAAAATTGCACTCTAGGGGATCTCCATGCTTTGCTTCCTCTGCATTCTTCCAGTACTAACTTTTAAAGCTGTTTATGTTTGTGCTATCCAGCATTTATGACTTTTGTTGCAATGCTCTCCCTCCTTTAGTAGTTTCACTATCTTTCGCTTCTTTAAAAAATAAAAGCCATTTTGCTTTCCTGCTAGGATATCTCTTGCCTAGCCATTAGCTTGCTTTTCAGTTCTTTCCAACCTTTCATTCTTCCCTTCCCCACATCTTTTGTCTCTGTCTCATTAATTGGCAAACCAGGAGGCTTTTTTCTTGTGTCATTGAACATACATGTAAACCGCTGTTGAGAAAAAATTATGATAATGAAGTAGAGGACAAATGAGAGGTTACACTCTTACAATAATGTCTCTGAGATAAAATATGCAAACAAATTCCTAATAATGCACCTAATAAAGCCAAATTATGAGCATGAAACACACAAGACGTCAGCATGGCTCTAATGGACATCAACAATTAATAATGACCTTCAAACATGAGAGGCAAAGGAGCTGCAACATCATTGAGCAATTTAAGTCAACTGTCCTGCTTATGCATTCTTGTGGCAAGATCACAACATGTGCATAGATTTCAGCATTAATAGCAATACCCGGGTCACAAAACTGTACTTCAAAGTCCAAGCAGGCAGGAATTGTGCAAAAGCAGCATAGGATCTAGCACAATTCTTTCTTTTGCTGGATGGTTCACTGCCAATATTCTTAGTCTTCAGAAAAGATGTTTCAACTCAAAGTCATTGCCAGCGTGACTTTCCCTCCCAGAAAGAGGAGGCAGGACCAATCTGGCCAAATCCATTAGCCACAGAAAGAAGAGGACTTTTACCATTTCTAATATTACACACCTGCTAAAAAGAATTCTGTTCAGCAACCTGGGATGACCGGCAATTGGGAGAGAGCAACAGCCAGAGAAATTGGCTTAACAGCAATGTTTCTATATACTGTTTAAACTGTAGGGCATCCTGAAGATCCCGTACTGAAAGGTGAGCTATAAATATTTTTACTATAAAAAGTGTATGAGATGTAGATCCAAATGATATCATATGTACATACACCAAACATTTTTTCACAGATATGACCCACAATAGGTCTCAGAGCTACTTTTCTCCTTACAGTGCATGAAAACTGGCTTAGCATCCATATATATGTGGATGAACCAGGATGCCTGTGACTCAGTTTTCATCTCTACCTTGCCTTACTGGCCTCAGCAAATTGCTCCCTCCAAGCTTCAGACTGCAGTCAACTCATGGGACTTGCTGCTGTGAAGATGTGTCAGCCTTCCACCTACAATGAGTGGATACAGGTATTTTATAGGGCTGTTGTAATGTAAGGGGCAGTTGTTTGGTGGAAGAGAACACATGTTGCATACAGCACGTCCCAGGTGCAATCTATGTGGTTAAATCCACATTAGAGGAAATCCGCTAATGTGGGGACACTTCCCTATTTCTTTTGCTTCCACAGCTATCTGCACCACCTGAAGAGCTTCTCGGTCTCCAAAACAGATCTGGAGGGTGCTTGGGGTAGGTGACAGGATGGGAGGAGAATAATCACACACCACTGATGGAGCCCCTTCCACCTTCAGAATGACACCCATGCATACATCCTCCAGAGATTTCAGCAGTGAAGGATCTCACATTACAGGGCTGGAAATGAACCATGACTGAAGATTTTGGGAAAAGATGATGAAGTCAGCTAGGCAGCTCAATGATCCAACCTGGTAGAAAGCAGCTCAAAATGAGCCAATAGACATGAAACCAGTGTGTATGCGAAGAGCACTAAGCACATCCTATGTATGATCAATATGGCTTAATGATGTAGCTATCTGTGCTAGTGAGCAGATGGGAGCTCTTCAAGTATAGTAGCTAAGACTGTACGGCATGAACCCAGTCATCCCAGGTTCAAATCTCACCTTCACTATCAATAAGTGGTACTCTTGACTCTCAGCTACAGCTCGGTCTTCTGTAGAAAAGAGACAATGAGGTGAGACAGCCTGCAGAACATCTGCAATTATTACCGAGAACGTAGATGGTGTTCTTTGAACACTCAGAAAGGGTTAGGCATTATATCTTTCATCAAGACATATTGCTTGCCAAAGACAAGACACAACCATTATTTTCTTACAGTTTCTTCATGATGGAGCCAATGGGGTGTCACATACCCTCAGCCCAGCCTACCTCTCAAGGTTGTTGTTGTGGGGATACAATTGAGAGCAGGAGGAAAAGAATTATGTAGGCTGTTTTTAGTTTCTTGTAAGAAAAAGGTGAGATGTAAATTGAATAATAGATAAATATTCTTGTCAATGACCTACTTGGAGCCAAACAGGCTTTTTGCACATAAACATGTATTTCTCAAAATTCAGCTTCTCTCCCTCAAGTTGTTTAAATCACATTGACTGGGGAAAAAATCATTGTGAATATTTCATCTCCTGAACAACTGGCCAGTGATCAAATGCTTAAACAAGTGTGATCTAATCATGACCAGAACATTTATAGACTAATAAAGAAAGATTGTACAACCCATTCAAAACATAAAGCCTACATCTCATTTTCAAATGACTGCATAACCTTGAACATAATTTGAGTAAAGCAGATGTTTCTAAATGCAGGGGAAAGAGAGCTCTTAAGCCTTCCCATACACTCACTTTTCCTTCCCTTCTCATCTCTTTCATTAAAGTGCAAACATTCTGGTCATGAATAAATCACATTCAATCATTCATTCTGCATTCATTAACTATGCATTGCATATACTACAAGCACTCCGAATAATTAAGTATAACTGTTCTTTATAGCCCATGTAGATTTCTTTGCTGTTTTTTCCAATGCATGCTTTCCTTCCTTAGACATGCAATTAAATATTCTCCGCAATAAAGAAGCTTCCCCCCACACACACACACAAACACCATTTTGTAGAAGTTTTTGAGATTATGCTAATATTATTAATTACATTTTTTATAGTAGGTTCTTTCAGAGTTGTCATGAAGTACCAGTAACATCTTAAAGATAGCAGCACATACATCATAGCAACATCCATGCATCTGGAAGCACGTTGCTGAAAATATGCCATGCTAATAAGGCCCTGTGATCTGATAGGCAAACTACTAATTGATTCCAGCACCTATTTGTAGTTCCTCCTCCTCCTCAGAAGTGCCAAAGAAAGAAAAGACATTCTTCTTCCACTGCTGCTCATTTGAATTTGGCATTTCTGCATGGCAGATGGCAACCTAGTCTCAGCGCTTTCACTAAAATCATTTTTGTTAAGCTTAAACAAGTGTGAAAAGCCCTAATTTCCTGCAGGACTCAAAGTGAGAGCATATAATTATTGGAAGACTCTTCCATCACCACATTCAAGGGTAACATGTGCCAATACATTTGCTTACTGCATAAACTGTTTTGGACAAGTATGTTGACCTGTCATAAATCAAGCTCATTTCTATTTTGAAGGACCCATACAGAGATTTTCACAAGCAAACAAACAACGGTTACTTCTAGTTGCCTGCAAGTGGACAAGCCCCCGTCCTGAGGTTGTCATTCTAGACTTGCACCAGTGCAGCTATGCAACAGGCATGTTGCCATTCAGGGTTGGAGCCAGGTCTGTTCAACACCACAAGCTTCACCAGGTCTTACATGGATCACTGCTGAACTGAGACAGAGCCTGAAAGGAAAGCCTGTCGAATTATACATGTTAGCATCCTACCCAGAATGCCAGGATCAGGAATCTACCTAGGACCTATGGGAAACTGATCTACAAATAGTTGGTTTGGCAACTGTTTCCAGGAGCATGCTGCTTAATGCTACATAGAATGAAATGCTCTGGTACATCTCTTGTATCTCTGCTCTCCCACATATCATAGATTCATGGAATCATAGAACAGAAGAGTTGGAAGGGGCCAAGAAAGCCATTGGGTCCAAGCCCCTGCTGTTGCAGGACACCAACTTACGCCATCCCACTCAGATGGCTGTCCAGCTTCTCTTGAATGTCTCTAGTGTGGGAGAGCCCCCAACCTCTCTAGGCAGCTGGTTCCTCTGTGGTATTGTTCTGACAGTGAGGAAGTTTTCCCTGACATCTAGCCTGAACTTGGGTTGTTGCAACTTGACTTGATTATTCTGTGTCCTTGTCTCTGGTATCAGGGAGAAGATATCTTAGCCTTCCTTTTTGTGACAGGCTTTGAGATACTCATAGAGTGATATCATGCCCCCCTAAGTTTTCTCTTCCAACATCCCCAGTTCTCTCAGTCTCTCCTCACAGAGCAATGTTTCCAAACTCTGGATCATTTTTGTTGCCCTCCTCTGGAGCCTTTCTAATTTACCTGCATCTTTCTTAAATCTTGGTGCCCAGAGTTGGACACAGTATTCCAGGTGAAGCCTGACTAGTGAGGAGTATGGAGGAACTACTACTTCTCATGATTTAGAAATTATGCTTTTATTTGTACATCCCAAAATGTACATTCTATTTCTACATTTGCCCTTTTTGCAGCTGCATCACATTGTTGGCTCATATTTAGCCTGTTGTCCACAATAACTCTGAGGTCTTTTTCTTTTTCAGTTCTGTTGAGCCATGCATTCCCCATCTTGTATTGATGTATTTCGTTTCTTTCTCCCACATGGAGGACTTGGCATTTGTCCCTATTGAATCTAATTCTGTTGCTTTCAGCCCAGCGTTCAAGCTTATCAGGAGTTTATCCAGTCAAAAAATGAGATTAAATTAGTCTGGCAGGATTTATTTTGATAAATCTATGTTGGCTTTTATTAATCACTGCATTTTCTTCAAGGTGCTTGCAGACTGATTTGTTAAATAATTTGCTCCTGAATTTTTCCAGGGATTGATGTCAGACTAACTGGTCTGTAGTTTCCAAGTTCATCTTTTTCCCCCTTTTTGAAGATAGGGACAACAGTAGCCCTTCTCCAGTCATCTGACACTTCTCCTGTTTTCCAAGGATTATCAAAGATAATAGCCAATGGTTCTGAGAGTTCCTCCTCTAGCTCTTTTATGACTCTGGAATGGAATTTATTGGCCCCTGGAGATTTAAACATGTTTATTCCATCTAGGTATTCCTTGACCATTTGTCTTTCGATCTTAGGCTGCCATCTCTCACTTTCAGCTGTTTCAGATGGCATTTTTGTTGATTTTCTTCCAGGAGAAGACTGAGAGGAAGCAGGAATTGAACACATCTATCTTTTCTTTGTCTATTATGATGCTACCAACCACTTTAAGTAGCTGAACACCTTTCACTTTCACATGTCTTTTGTTTTGGATGTATCCTAAGACTTTCCTGTTGTTCTTAGCATTCCTTGCTATTCTCAGTTCATTTCCTGCTTTAGCCATCACTGCGATTACTTGCTATTTGTTTATAGTCTTCCTTTGTCTCCTGGCCCTTCTTCCAACTCCTGTATATGTTTTTTCTTTCCTTCTCTTTCAAGTTGTTACTTTCTTTTCTTTCTTTCCTTCTTTATTTTTGGACCACATGGGCTTTCTCTGCTGTCTTCTACACCTTTTCCTTGTTGAAATTGTTTGTAGTTGTGTACCTGGAGAATCTTTTTTCAAGATTTTTTTCAAGATTTCCCACCCCTCTTGGACTCCTTTTCCCTTAAGAGTGGGTTGCAATGGCACCTCACTTATCATTGTTCTGAGCTCGTTAAAGTTGGCTTTTCTGATGTCCAGGGTACGTGTTTGGCTGCAGTTAACCTTTGTCTCCTTTATAATAGAGAATTCAAGTATCATATGGTTGCTGTCCCCCAGACTTCCATGGCTGCTATTTTGTCCACTGGATCATCCCTGTCAGTTAGCATTAAATCAAGGATAGCTGTTCCTCTTGTTCCTTCCTCTACCTTCTGCTGGAGGAAGTTGTCAGCAACGCATGTCAGGAATCTCTTGGAGGGACCATTTTTGACAGAAATTGTCTCCCAGAGTATATCAGGGAAATTGAAATCCCCCGTGATGACTGCATCATTCTTCCTGGAAATGCTGGCAAATTGCTTTTCAAAGATTGCATCTCTGCACTCATTTTGACTGGGTAGTAGATAATAGGCACCAATACCTATGTTTTTCTTATTTTTTTCTCCCTTTAAATTAAGCCAGATGCTTTCAGTGGGGCAACTAAATTCTTCTCGTATTTCTGTGCAGATATATATGCCTCTTATGTATTAAATGTTTAATATTTATTTTTATTATTTGGGATATTTCTAGGCCATCCAATCACTCTGTGCCTCTGGACGGCTCACAACAAAATCAATAAATACAACAGTATAAATATAAATATCACTGTATTATTCCCTCATTGTGAGCATCCCTATGAAGTGAAACAGGGAATGTGATGACAGTGCGTCCTGTGTTTTGCATTAGGGTTAGGGTCAAACATTACCAAGCAAGAAATGAGCAGCAGGTGCTGGCATTCATCAGCAGGTATAACAGGGAACATGAACCTAAGAGGCACAAGGCAAAGGTGGAGGCTGCCTAAGGAACATGAATGAGAGACAAGATCAAGAGTGGGAATCAAGGACAGTCTGCTATGAAAGACACAGCAGTAACTGGGCTCCAGCTCCAATCGAGAGAAGAGAGGAATTCTGGAATATAATATTCAATTATATGCAAGTGATAGGGTGGGGAAACTAAGGAAGTGGGGGAAATAGAACTGAACAGTGCAAAATTTATTAGAACAAACTGCAGCTAAAAGTGTAAATATTTCATAGCTGAACAGGGGCTTGACTAGAGGTTTGGAGAGATTCCCCCACTCACTTTTATAAATTTTTTTAATCTCATGAAGTTGGTTACCCTTTAAAATTATTAAACACTCTGGAAATGGCTCTCCAAGACTACCTGAACCTACCACATCTGTAATGGGCTACGTTCCTTTCAAACTGGAACAAAGTCCTCAAAAAGCATCAATACTCATTTAGGCCTTCAACTTGTATGCTTTGACAGGCAGATGTCTTCCAAGTGTCTTCCCAAAAGACAGCAGGCTGGCAGGATCTATGCCACATGAAGGTCCCCACATGCTGAACTAAAGTCCCATCACTCTTGAACACGGGCCATGCTGCCCGGGGAAGCTGGGAGTTGAGAACTACTGCAGTTGAATATATCTCCATTGTTTCTATTTTTAAGGGACAGGCCCTACTTTTGGCTACCAACTGGCCCTCATGCGTCTCCCTGGTTTTCTAAATGGTTATGGAAAGAAGGTACTTCACTATTATTTCTTCAACCTATGTGAAAATTTATTAACTTTTACAACATCAGCAACTGTATATGCACCCAGTACTTCCCCAGTGCCTTTAGTAAACTTCAAGAAGACAAGTTTGACTACTATCAATAACAGTATTATATTATTATTATTAATGATAATGGTAATAATGGGGCTATATATGCCCATATGGTAAGACACATCTATTTTTATTTTTTTTAAATATGCAATTAACATCTTCCAATGCTTCTCAAGCAAATGTTGTGCTCCATTGCACATGAATGCAACATTTTATATTAAATGGAAATTGAAATATTGAACAACTAAAAGCCCATCTCCCAAGAATCCACACACAGCTCATCCCTGCGCCAACATCACTGTGCAGGATGATCTGTCTTCATTTTCTCTTTAGGTGGCTATTTTAAGAGCCAAGATTACTTGCCACTGGGGTGCAGTAACAGTTTCAGCAAGGCGTGCACTGAAAGAAAAATTAATCTGACGTACTTACAGTGATAAACTGCTAAGGCAAATGCTGTCTTTTTGACAGACCTCTGTTCAAACAATGAATACACAAATGTGATTTACAGTATTCCCTCTCTCCCCCTTTCTCTCTCTCTTACAAATTTGTAGCCACCATTTCCAACTGAACAGGACAACTATACCATTATTATTATTCCACCTTGTCTGATAAAAATCATCACAGCCGTGTACAACAGTTTAAGGAACTAGGTAAGTTTACATGACAAGTGTGCCCAACAGATCATCAAGTTTACCACGGTTTATCCTCCCCTTCCTTCGGTGTCAGTCTTCCATGCAGTCTTCCTGTGTCCTTCATGACAGAATCTGTTTTGTCTTCCCCTTTCTACTCTGATCACTGTCCCTTCCATTCTGCTGGACTTTATTTTTTTGGGGGGGGCAGGGGGAGCCTCAAAAATATGCAATTGTTATCAGTATCCCATGTGTGCCGGTCAATTTCCTAGCATGTTTCAGTTACAGTCAAACAGAGCCTGTAAGAGAAACAGTTAACAAACATGATGGTAACTGGCAAAGCAAGACTGAATATAGCAGGGGCCCAATAGTTTCTGGACCATTTTGGGGAGAGGGGGTTGGAAACTGGTATTCATTTTCTACAAATCCATGCAGTTATATTTAAAAAAAAAAGGGGAGAAGCATTTGGATGCTGAAAGGGACCACACTATGGAAAACTTTGGGTGCAGTTATGGTCCCTTCAGGCGCCGTGATGCCCACACACACCACGTGCGGATTCCTGCCATATAAATTAATTTGTGCACAGTTGCCAAGGATCAATTGCTGAGGTATAAGTTAAAAAGCACCCAAAATATGAGGGAGTGGCAAAAGGGCATGCACCAAAAATGGGGCAATATTCCCATTTTACAATGTAACTCACTTGATTTTAAGAGTTGAATTAACACATCTCCTGGAGTGCCACCATTTCAACCCAAGTCTTCAGCTACCTCATAAATGAGATATATTATCTCCCCTGCTTTTCATGGCCTTTTTTGGAGCAATTACTGTTGTGTTTACTGAGCTTCACTGCCAGTTCGGAAGCTAAGAAATCCAACTCACTTCATTTTCATCTCTGCTGAAACACATACCCTGAAGTAGTCATCTCCAGCCTGGTGCTTCCTTGACATACTGCACCTGTGTCTCTTCTCATACCCAGCCAGCATGATTATAGGAGATGACAGGAGTTGTAGTTCAACTCATCTGGAGGGCACTAGCGCAACTTTGCTTCTCCAGCAAATGGAGAAAGTCTTTTCTTTCTCTGTTGCTCAACATCACATAATGGATATTTCAGAATTACTCTTCATGTGCAGTAGCATGAAAAGAATAAGAGAAATGAGATGGAAGAATGGATCACTGTCGACTGCCTCCTTCACCACCACCACAAAGACCCTCCTTGCAAATAAAATGCCAGTAGATCAGGAAGACTTTCCAACCCAGCCTTTCCAACCCTTGTGCTGGCTTTCTTTTTGCATGGAGCTTTCAAGATGGATCATTCTCAGGACCTGTCCTGCTGGCTCTCTGAAGTGGCAAGGTTCATTCCAGCCCTTCATTCTGTTGCAGGTTTCAGACCAGGCTTTAGAAGCACATGATGGTTTGAAATGCCTTTCACGATCTAGGAGAATTATAGTCTGCCTTTGTAATGGGACAAAAGACTGTCCTAAACTTATCAGCTAATACCATGACCACCACAGTAGAACCTGGTTGCTTGCAGGATATGAACAGGCAGAGAGTACATGATCCTTTCCCCAATTTTGTTTTCATAATCACCCTATGGCTTGGTTAGACATCATGGTTAGCCCAAGGTTACCCTAGTGAGCTTCATGTCTGAATAGGAATTTGAATCTGGCTCTCTCAGTTCTAGTCCAACGCCCTCACCACTGCATCACTTATATCATTTCTAGACCCAGTTGTCTTTGCTTCTTCCAAAGATTCCTGGTATATGGAGTTTGGTGAGATTCCAAGAATTCTGTTAGAGAAACCTACCACCTGTTCCAGATTTACTGTGTTCTCTGTGGAAATGGAACACGTATTAAAAAGCACTTTATATCTGTTTCCTGTTTGCATATGTCCCATGTGATTAGTCTCATTTGGAAAAAAAAATCATAGTTTTCTGTGAAGGCAAATGACACAGAAGAGAAAAAGAGTTCTTTGTAGGCAGAGAAAATTCTACCTTGGTGCCTGATTCTCTTCTTAGTGCAACTCCAACCACCACCATAGATGTGAACAATGCCAGAAGCAGAGAAATGGTTCTGGAAGTACATAATGCACAGGAGGATGTACAATAAAAACAGGAAATGTCAACCTCACAGCTTTGTGATGTTTTAAAAGAGTTCAAAGTGGAAACCACAGAAGTTTCTTTCTCATTTTCAGCCAAAAGACATAATTGTGAGGATTTTAATTGAAGTTCAATAAAATACAATGGGAGAATTTAATCTAGGACATGTTTGTGGAGGGGCTCCATTTTCACTTAGGTGATTGATCATCAAAATACTTTTCTCAAGGGCAAGAAAACTAAATAGTTTCCTTACAGCAAGGTTGAGAAATATACTGTTCAACATAGCTAAGGGCACAAAAGGTCCTCTGAAAACGTTGCAAGAACAAAGTGTGTACAGCAAACTAATAATAGCATTGGGTTGTTCAGCTGTTATTTGAGTACTGTGTGGAAACTAAACAAACTGGAAAGTCTTTTCTCCTGCACATGCAGGATGCATTTATGCTGCTAAAATGCTTTATAACCAACAAGATACATGCTCTGGCTTTTCATTTTGCTTTGATAGGTATGACAAGCCACTAACATATTTATGAAATGCAATCACCCTGCATAATTTCTACTTGAAATTGGGTTCCTATCAATAAATAGCTCTAAATGTGGTGACAGTGCAGAATGCAAATACTTGAGAGATTTGTCCTTAAGCTCATGCATAGCCAGAAAGCACTTGTGCCAAGCCAATAATCTCTCATCTCTGATCCCACCATAGAAAATCTCTATCGTCCACAGGCAGCATGATCAAGGTGCTCCTCATCTGAGGATCAGGCTCTTTTGTCACTATGATCTTGGTACACATGTCAAGTTTACAATAGGGAAATTCACAGTTTACAAGCAATGGGGGTGGTTACAATATTGGTTCTGATAGAAGTTCATTGCCTGGGTTCAGATAGCATAGCCAACCAACAAATGTGAAAAAATGCCACAGCTTCTAGTATTGTCTGAACCCAGCCAGTGAGGAGAGTGGAAACAAGGCTGATGTAACCATTTGATCACCCTCCAGGCCAATCCAGGCAAAAGAGAGTGCATGGTGGAAACCATGCAAGCCATTTCTTCTGACATGTGAATCCAGTCACTGGTTCTACTTCTTATCATGCTTTTGTTCCTACCCAGCCCTTCCTCGCTCTCCAGGCATGTGGCCCAGATGCCAGTGCTCCCTCTCTGTGTAGGCAGCCTGTTTTCCATTGGTCCACCGAGTGCTTGCCTATCCCTTTAACCATTTCTCCTCTTCTCTGTAGCCAAGCAACATCCCTTCCATCTTCTGAGCCCATTGAAAACATGGATGCATGTCTATGTTGCTCCACTGTGTTTCCCCTTTCACCTAGCTGCCTCCATCACTGCACAGAAGCATTTTCCCACCATCGACAGCCCACACCTCTTCCTGGCACCTCTAGGACAACCTGTGGCTTGACTTTATCCTGATCCAGCTGCCACCACCCACCCACCCTCACCACCCATCACAAACATCTTTTATGCTCTCTTGTCTCCCTTCCGCCTTTATTCTTCACCTGGTCTACCCTCCAAGCAATTATTGTTCCGCACACAGTGGCTCTATTTCAAGCAGTGACTTTTGTTCTTTGCCCCATCCCCCTGCTCTCAGTGCCACCTGGCACTGAAGCCTCTCTTGTGCCCACTTATTCCCCACCACCACCCTCTTCTCCCCATCTACCCCACTCCTTGTCTGGCTTTACTCAAGTTTTGGGAATTCAGACTGGACAAGCAAAAAGTGCCTACAATTAAAAATTTTCTTTCTCGCCTTATTCACACACTGCTGTGATTGCTTGATTGCTTCTGAATTGTGCTCTTCTTCTGTATACGACATGAAAGACACCATGCTTTGCTTGTGCCTTTCCAAAGAAATGTTCCTACAGGGAAATGCAAGAATGTTCTGGTTTTTTCCTGTTTCATAATGACTCGAATACAGAGAAATCCTATCAAAGCAAAGTGGTCCGCAGTGTGTGGGTTGCTAGGCAGACATCAGGAGCAGAGATCAGATGACTGGAGAGTTTGCCGCTCTTGTCAGGTGATCCTGTGGTTTCCTGAACCAGCAGTGCTAAAACAGCTCTCCCTGGAGATCACAACATGCCATTATGGCAGGGACGAACCCTTGAACAGACCGTCACAATGGTCAGTCACCAGGACTGGGTTCAGACAACACGACAAACAAACAACAACAATCAACGGTTGCTTGTCATGTCGTGCAAACCCAGGCAGTGAGAAAGAGCAAAGTTCTCCATCACATAATGATGTTCTGTTTGGTCCCTATACTGCAAGCTGAGTGCTGCCAAGGTCTGAGTTAGAGGGTTCCAATATGGGTGAAGTGCTTCCCGAGGTTTTGGGCAGGGCAGCAAGGAATGGGAACTGGCAGTACTTTGAAGAGCTCTGCCTGGAGCTTACACACCGTGGCAGCAGCACCGTGATGGTGGGGAGCACCATGGGGCCACATTCTAATTTCCTACAAGGCACCTGGTTGTGTCAACCAGGAAGGCTGTGATCAGTGCTAATGGTGTGCAGCTTCTAAATGTAACTTCCCAGTATTGGGAGGGTGAGAGCGAACAGCTGCCTGAGAATGCCACAGATCACTACCAGGCCTGCTTCACGGTACCTTCCCCAGAAACAAAAACATGTGATCTTCCACCCAGGTTTTGCATCAATGGGGTAAGGCAGAGAGGGAGTGCTAAGTACACATCCCTGTGGGCAGATCTAGCTGCATCTGCATTGGCCAACACAGAGATCTGTGCCAGAGACATACGCATCTCCTACACAAAATATGGAAACAGAAAGAGGGGAATTGAAGCCACTTTGGTGAAACGTGAGAGGTTCCCCTTGTGATGCTAGTTGTCTTTGGCACATTTAAGTGTTCCCTGCAGCCATGATGAAGTATTCAGCTTTCTCTTTCTCCCTCTCTCGCAAACTGGGGCAGGTCAGAATGAACCACTCTCGACTAAAATGAATAATTCTGAATCCATAAATGCATGTTTACGTGTTTGAGGTTGACATTAAGCTAGCAGAACTGACAAAACACACTCTCCCAAAAATGTAGCAGCCATAAAATAAATGCAGTTAGAGCAGCAAGAAGGAGGGATAATTATTTTTTTGCAGAACACCCAAATGCCAGGAGGAGCAAGGAAACTAGACAAGGCAATCAATTTAGTGAAACCTCAAGCTTGCCATAAATTGTGTGTCTTATAGCCCGCAGTAAATTACACTAATGCTTTTTGCTAAAGTGAAGCATCCAGGCTTTGGTTTCAATTAAATAAAACTGGCTATATTTTTATAGGTGGGCTCTTACCTCTTTCCTGCCTTCAGCAGTGTAATAGTAACTTGCACATATACAGTACATAGAAAGAGCGGGGGAAAGGTTCAATAGACCACAATAAACACACTTTCTCTGCAGAGGAAAATCCATTTCTTCCTGCAACAAGTGAGAATTGCCTAGAAACAGACTGAATAAATTCTGTCCAAATCAGAGCACTTATAGATACATTCGCCACCTCAGGTGTCAGACTATTTCTTTCTCTACTCTGCCTCCTCAAGGACTCCATTAAGTGCTGAAAAACTGTAAATTAACATGACTTGCAACTAGCCTGATCTTTCCTGTGTATAACTTTTTCAGGCTGATGGGTGAATCATTCTTTAAAATGAGCAATCAAAGAACTTTAATAATGGATAGTGGAACAAATTGTGCAATGTTAAAAATCATCATGATGAAAGATAGCCAATCAGCTAACAGTAATTGCCCCCTTATGCCTATTTAAAAGAAACGCCAAATAAAAAGTTCACATAACAGCACCATTCTTCCTTTTACAGCTCTGTAGATTTTGCAGCCTATTTACAAAATTCAATTGCATGAAGAAACCATGGTATGTGAGCTCCTGAGAGTACACTGTGTCCCAAGTTCAAATCCTGTACACAAAAAGCCATAATATGGCCATCCTCTAAACATATATTTCCCACTCTTCAAAACCTGAGATTTTTTCCAAGTGCTGCACAGAATTAGCAAAATAAATAGGTAGATGGACGGAAGGGCATCTACCTATGCTGATCTTTATGCTGAAATGTAGCATAATAAAGACAACAGTTTATATGGAATACTGAAATTGCTAAATGAGAATGATCATTCCAGAGGAGCTATAGTTTGAGAAACAGAAATATTCCATTCCATCTTCAGCTTTAGCCAGACACAACCAACACAGATTGCTTCCCAGCATCTCATCTTCTTCCATTCATCTACCCCACTTCTGCTCTGTTTCCAAGCAGATTCTACTCAGTGTTCAAATGGTTCCTAATTTCACAGAAGAGTTTATCAACTCTCTGTGCTGCTGCATTTAGCTCAGGCCACTGTTTGCTGCTATTGCAGGGACTTGGCAGAGGATGCAATTCCAAAGGGGGAGAAAATAGTAAACAAGGGAGTATAACTACTCTGGACTGTTGTCAACTGCCCTGAAAGCTTTGGCTGAAATCAATAAATAATAAGCAAAAGAGTCAAGTGAGCTCTTTCACCATCCATGACTGGGAAGTTCTTTTAGCATTTCAGACATAAATGCATTTTTTAAAGCCTATCACCAATTTCTTTTGACTAAATTAGCAAATTGGGAAGTATCTACATATAGCAGATCTTGTGATGGAAAGAAGTAAATAGCGGATCCTTCAGGATCTGCCTAAGGATGAACAAGTAAGCAAGTGCAGTAGATGCTCCCACACTTGAAATGGGCCTCTATCAGTCTAGACTAGCACATTCGGCCGAAAAGGGGCAGGGGAGAACCAGAATCACATGCAGAGTCATTGCTCTGACTCCCACATGCATTGTGTCCCACTGCTGTAGCACCCACTGATGTCAGTTTGCAAATTCAAGACCCATCCTGGCTTCTAGTGTTGTCCAAATCTGACAATGGTGGCTTAGCAAGGTGGTTAACATCTGACAACAGGCCATGGGTTCTGGGTGGTTTCTTAACACCCTCCCTCCCATAAAGCCAGCATTGCCAGCTTCAGATGGCAGAAGAAACAACAGCTGGGGAAGGGCATTCTATCAATTGGGTCAGCACATGATCCATACATGTAGGGTAGTTAACTAGCCAACATGGCTTATTAATAGCATGTAAACTGACCCAGTAACTCAAACACATTATCTTATTCATGGACTATGCATAAAGTCGCAGAAGTACCACCTGCACATAGATAGCAATATATAACAAGGAACTAATATACATAAAATGGGTAAATTGGTGAAGCCTGCAAGACAAAATATACCCATTTTATTAATATTACTATTGTTTCCTGTACTCTAACTAAAAGTAACTTAAATGCTCTTACCCAAGAAATCAGATTGAGGTGGGGTTACCTCTTACAATAACTAGATGGCCTGAACCCACTCCCCCAGCTCCGTGCCCAAATTCCAGCCCTGAAGACAAAGGACAGGGCAGGCACATTCAAATCCACTTACAGCAGGAATGGAGACACACTGCATGCTGTTGAATTCCAGCTCCCATCATCCCCAACCAGTAGAGCTGATGGTCAGGTATGACAGGCATTGTAATTCCATAACAACTAGGAGGACAGAGGCTCCCTACCCCTGAAATGCATTCTGCAGATGTGAAAAGTGACTTGAAAGCAATGAAGTGGCTTTTGTCAGCTTTTATTGCAAAGATAGCACCAATATACACCTCTGCAAATCTCTCAGCATTCCCACTGAAATGGTTAAGACGGCGTGTTAATTCTATGACCAAATTGAAAGGCAAGCCTCATTGCCAGTTCCCCAGCTTCCTGCCAGTGGCTTTCCTTCAGTATGAAGTACTGCTTTGGAGGCCGCAAACGCAGCACAACACAAGTCACATCACCATGAATGTACCCATATCCAGACTCTCGCCGCTCACTTCACATTGAAGACGGTGGCACTGCCATTTATCTGTTTCTATCATTCTTTGATGGGGGATGAGCTTTCAGGTTCATTGATTCTACCTAGACTAGACCCACTGAAATAATAGGATTTGATGTATTTCAACAGATCTACTCGTCTTTGTTTTTATTTTATGGTCACAGACTGATAAAATAACAGTAGAAAAAATAAAAAGCAGTTAAAACAAGTGCAATTTATACAATATTTTCACTCAAGCGGATGATCACATTTTTCCTAAACTGCACTACAGTCATAAAACATTTGGCAATATTTCCAGTTAACATAAGAGGATACACCCCTTAAACAAATAGTGCAAGAATTATTCCCTTAGAGATCTGTTATTAATGGCTTAATCAATTTCTCTCTGCATTCCCCATAAAAACTGCAAAGTAAGAGAACATGTTCCATTTTTCTACTGTTCCGTCACAGCAGGAACAAACTTGAATGGATCTGCTTTAGTAGTAGAAATGCTGACCTCAAGCACTCAATGTTGGTCTTTGAAGGCTGGGAAATGTAATAAATAAATGGCTACATCCAGCATCCCATATACAAGCTTTTACTTATGCCTTCTTGCCCTCCCTCGCCCAGCTCCTCCCCCCATGTACCTCCCCCCACACTATACGACCCTTGAAATCTGCTCCAAAGGGATTCCCTCCCTTCTGGAGGTGTTGAGGTGGAGTGCAGAAGATGTTGTGCAGGGAGGACTAAGCAGTTCTTACTGGGAATGACTGTGTTAATAGGTATGTTCTTTTGTTTTTTATTTTTACCTTTTGTTAAAGATAAAAGCAAAACAAAGAAATGTAGTTTGTGTTATTGTTTTCTAAAATATGCCCCAAATATTGGATCCATATACATAACCAAATGCATGAACTTCAGTGGATGAGTATACTTTATGTCATTCCAACATTCCTGCATTTGATTGTTCCAAATAGATGGAGCTGTATTTGATGGGAAATGGTTATACGGGTTCTCCTACAGAAAGCCGTTGTATGGCCCCCTTCTCACATCCAAAGCAGCAGAGACAGTGTCTCATTCCAGATCCTTGCATTCCCTGCTGAACTCACATTTTTGTTGCGCTTGGCTTTTAAGGAGTTACCCGTTAGGCATGCAAGCTGTCTTGCATACCACCAGTTCAGCCTGCTCAGGAGAGACCCCATTGCTTATGGAGCACAATTCATTGCAAGGTGTCACCAGCCTTCCATGCAGGAAGGAAAGCCAGAAATCTATCAATCGGCAGGACAAAACACTTTTAAAAGAATGGGCTCCAATTGCTCCAGCTGGCTGGACTTGTAAAGGCAGAGTAACACTCAGCATGGGTTTGAGAGAGAAGGTTACCAAGGAATATTGATTCTCTCTGCCTGAGTGACATATTGTGATTTCTGTTGCCTGCTTTAATGTTAGTAGGCAACAAGATGCCACCACCTGGCTGAAACTTTGAGGCTGTCACAGTGTTATCCCCTGCTTTCTTTCTCTTAACACAGGAGTACAGGTAAAATTGTAAAAATATAACCCTATCCTCAACTATTTGTTAATGTCTTGCAGCTCCTTCACCAACAAAAAGCATGTATTTTAGAATATACAGACAGCTTAATGTCCTTGCTTATTTAAAAAAATCACATTTGTTGCTCATTAGACATATAGATCATATATATACAGTGCTTTTTTGTCATGGAACACACCGGAACAGAGTTCCAGAACCTTTTTTTGACAGATTTTCCAAGTTTTAAAAATAACTTTCGAAAATTTGATGTTTGGTCCACATGGATTTGAATTGCCCTGTCGAGTGCAGCAGGTCGGCGGCAAAATCATTAAAGCGGTGCATGTGGGCTGCTCGTGTGTCGAATATGATGCATGCGTACTTCGTCCACGCTGGTTGTGATGGCGCTGCTCAGCTTGTGATTGGTCGTGTGGTCGCATGACCGTTATGTTTCATTATACAACTGACGTGTGTGGGTGGGTGTGTGTACAGTGATTGACTTCGTGCGAAAGGTAAATAATTTCATGAGTTCCAGCACCATTTTTCTTACCAAAAAAAAAGCACTCTGTGTGTGTGTGTGTGTGTGTGTGTCTCCCCTCCCTCCCCCCTACCTCCCTCCCCCAACCTGGTACAATCCAGATGTTTCAAACTTTGGCTCCTTCCAGCTCTTGCTAGCATGGGTAATGCTCAAGAACGCTGGGAACTGGAGATTTGGGGAAAAGCAGTTTCAGCATGGCTTGAGTATGGTTGGACAAGGGAGCCAGAGATTCAACATCATCTGTGAACTTTACTAGGTTTCTTGAGGAAAAAAACAGGCAGGAGATACCCAAACCCTGAACTCCTTGGAACAGGATGGAATGAAAGTATACACAATAAAGCTCCATTCTTTATCATCCTGAATTCCTTATAGGCCTCAAAAAATTGAACTCAATCTACCAGGTCTCGAGATGTTTTTCATCTTGATTCCCAAAAACCCCTGTCGATGGTCATATTCTGGGAGTTGAACTCTAAAACATCTGCCCATCCCCACATTATAGCATCCTTTCCCAACCTAGCATCTTCCAGAGATCCCATCAAGCCCCCCAGTAAAGGGATACCACTGGCCTCTAGGTAATGAAGCTGCAGTCTTACACATCTGGAGGTTAGAGAAGGCTGCATTACAGGCAAACTTCTAAAAGTTGTGCATCCCCCACAGCCTCATCCTGTACCACTTCCAACTTTCCTTCCTCCCCAGTCAACCATATTATCCTCTGAGGTGATGTGCAAGGACTGGATCTTGCATGGCATAACAATGGACTATAAAGCTGAGCAGAAAAGTGAGTGCCCCCATCTCTTCACTGGATGTTCATTGAATGGCCACAAAACCAAAAGAATGTTTGAAATGGTTTGTATCGTTATACTTGTTGAAAATGAGGCACACACTGCTATATCACCTCTTTAATTTTGCCTGAAGAGTATGCTTCAGAAATTTGTTTTTACACTACATTACTTGCATTTCTGACCTCTGAGTGACTCACGGAAGGCCTACATTTCAGACTGCTTTCAGTGCAGAATACGAGAGGCTTGTAGGCATTAGTATATAAAAAAAAGCTGTTTGTAATGAATTATGTAAACTTTGAAAACCTGCCAAGTGGGGTTGGTGATGATATCTGTGCCACATTATGTACGTGGCAGGAGAGGGGTGGGAGCAGAAGCATATATCATGTTGCAATGTATTTCCTGCACAAAACATATGCAACATCTTGTTCCACACAGTGAGAGTGGAATGTGCTCTAAATATGCCAACTTAGCCTGAATGCATTTGCCGTTTCTTTTCTGTAGCTTAGTTAACATTGCATGGGAACAGCCCGGTCACATGCGCCTCACCTTCACAGCAGGGCAGAAGACGCAAGTATTTATTCCTTCATTTTCAGGGCTTGCCTAAGACATTACTTACTGAGTTGAAGCCCACAAGACCCCCAAGGCCGGTCAAGTTATTTTGGCACCTGAGGCAGATATTCCTACGAACACCTCACACACTGTGGCTGTAAAAATACATTAAATACAGTAAATTAAATAACTACCAGTCTGCTGTGCTTTCACGACACTGCCTAAGGCAGCTCCTCACTGTAGGCCTGCATAGAGTTTGGCCCATTTATCTTGCAAGAGACTCCTAGGGATGTGGAAACAGAGTCTGGCTCAGATAAGGAGCAGGGTTTGGAGCCTGCAGCTGTGGTGCCAAGGTCAGCAGATCCAGAAATAAGCCAGCCAGTTGTCAAGAGTCACTCAGCCTCAAACACAGCTGAAAGGCAAAGTGAACCTGCTAAAAGGGAGGGCGGCAGATTAACCATCCCTAATCCCAGTGTACCAGCTTCAGCTAAAAGGGGCAGGCCAGCTGAGAAATCTCACACTCTAAGGGATTGGCCCCGAGGCCAGAGGGTCTGCCTTAGAGACTTGTGTGGCAAGCTGAGTTTGGAAAGGAGGAGAGATGTTCAGTTTGGAGTCAACTTCTTACCAATAGGTCACACTTCCTTAAGCTGACATTCTCTCTATTGTTCTAACATTATTACTTCTTTAGCTATTGACTTCTGCCGTACTTTTAGGCCGGTCTGATTGGCTTGCATTAATGGAATAAAGCTTTTAGTCTGAAGGACGTGGTGTCAGTCTGCTTGTAAGGCAAAGAGAATTACAGCCTCAGCCGGCGGTTCCTGCTAATTTTAGGAGTCAATGGCCAAGTATTCTGAGTGAGTTTCTCTTGGTAAGTAGATTAAGCGAAACTTAAACAGTGATGCTGTGCTACCCATCATATAGCTAGACCTTTGTTCTTTGGCATCAGGCTATTGATTTTATTAAGGCAGTGTTGGGGAAAAGTGAACCTCTTTCAGCTTTTTTTAAAAGAAGAGTTCATATCCTTAACCTGAACTCATTTAACTGATTACCATGTAGATCAAAGAAATTGGGTTTAACAGAGCAATAAAACATTAATATAGGCAATTTAAAAGTTTATGCCTCTGAGGTAATCTGTATGGAAACCTGACTGACTACACACATATATGACCTCAGGCTACAAAGGTCAGTAATTCATATCCCAAGTAGCAGGAAAGGTAAGAACTTCTACACGTGGAGAACTGATGGATGTATCCAACTCACATGCTGCCCTCGGTGCAGGTTACTTAAGTGTGACTGATGACTAGATAAAGCTGTGCAAATTTTCATCCTGTGTCAAGCTGCTTAGAGAATGCTTTGCCCTGTGAAGTGACACAAAGCCATCCTTGGGCTGTTAAACACACACAGCTATACTTGGCTGTATTATTACCATGTCACTTCCATTAGGTGATCTCACAAGAACACCGTGGAAATTTAAACGTTTTAGATGGCATGTTTGGGACCCCACCGCATTTCCTGGAAGTACAAGGATAAAAGGACCTGCAAAATAGACCTTGCATTTGAAAAGACATGACAGATCAGCTTTCTCTTCAGCCCTGCTGGTGCAGCAGCAAAAGCTGAATTAAAGAGCTAGCTGATGGAGCAATAGCGCAAGGTTCCCCCCTCCCCAAGATTGCAGGGGTGTAAAAGACCAAAGCCATGGTTCTGAGGCAATGCTGAACGTGTTCCAGGACATCTGGATACATGTAGAGTGCCTTTGCCACAAAAGAAATGAAAAGGGCCCTAAATACCGAACGTGTCGTAGCAATATATAATGCCTTGATGCTCTGAAAGAAAACAAGATCGTCTTTAAAGATTCATCTGTCCACAGAGTGCTTCTGCAACTCTGCAGACTGCTTTTTCCTACTTTGAATTCACATTTGGGGGTGGAGGCAAAAACCTTCCATTGGAGTTTTAGACGAAGGGCTACCCTGAAAATAATCTAAAGGAAACAACTGAGCTATGCACATTAAAATGCATAGAATTTCTCAACATGGGCTAAATGTAGAGTAAATTATGGCTTCACAAATGCAAATAGCAATTGCATAAGCAGATATGATATGACACGTTTGCCAAGTTGCCTCCCTAGAACTCCAGCTTTCTTACTGAAATAAGGGCAGACGTTTTCTAGCTAACAGTATGATGCCGTGTGCTGTACTGTGAAATGTGGCAACCTGTACAATGTCGTTACATGCACATGTATGCTGTGAAGACACACAAATGCAGAAAAATATCCATCTTTCTTATTATGTGCACATTTGTTCCGGCAATCACTAGCCGATTTCAGTCAGCAAACCAAGGGGCTGTTATCACTGCTTCCAGGAAATTTTATTGAGGACTTACGATAATTCTATATGAGTCACATTTAGCTGGTTCTTTAGAATTTCAGTTTGAAGAGGTCTGTGCAGAGTAAGTGTGCATGTGCATGCACTTGTGTAGGAATGCAGAAAGTGTGAACAAGTGGAAGAAGGATCAATTGCATTTTTCAGGTGTGGGGAAATTATAATCCTGGGTTGTTTATCCCTATTGCCAGGATCTATAAGGCACAATTGTGTTTGCAACCAACCCCCCTCTCTTCGCAAGTGACTGGCATTGCTTTCAATAGGTATACAGAGTTACCTCCCATATAATAAATCTGTGTCAATGCTGGCACTCCAGTTTTGGGATAGCACAATATAGCCAGTTCTACATGGAAATGCAGAAGTTCATACTTTGGGATTTTTTTCAATTTTCTAGATTACTGGAAATACAGCTTTTTAAGATTAATTGCCATGGTAAATTAATTATCAGAAGAGATATCGCCAAACCCCATAAAAAGCATCTCAAGTGTACACCCCTTCCCTGCCAGATCTTGGAGGGTATGTGGTTGTCATGCCAACACTGAGCTTGATCCCACACATGTATGCACGAAACCACTAGTTCTGCTTTCCCACTTACTTCCATTTTTGCATGCAGTGGCTCACTGGTGTTAAACATGAAGCAGGCCGTCAGTTGCACTGTAACCCTGGAAGAGTGATTTAAGGCACATGAATTTCCACTCCCGACTTGCTATTAGCTACCTCAGTCATTTCTCCAAAGCAAAGGTTCTTTAGCTTTTTGATTCCCGTAATATGAATTCCAACAGAGCTTCTGCCAAAATTCTCCTTTATCTACCTCAGCCATTCACTCTCCATACACAACAGTGCAGACAAATGAAAATGAATAACTGAGAAACATGAAGGAAGATCTTGGCTGATATCATTGTGACTACACACTTTAACTGGAAAAGCTGAAGGAAGCTTTGCCTTGGTTGGCAACAATGAGAGCAGTTCAGCAAAGGAAATCATGTGCATCCATGTGTGTGTCCCTTCTCCCTTAGTGGAGGTTTTTAAGGAGAGGATGGACAGCCATCTGTTGGACATGCCCTAACTCTGCCCTTCCCAAACCAAGATGGCCCTCAAGATTCTGTCCCTTCAGGAGCTGATTATATGAAGCGTGGCCACTTACGAATCAGTAAAAAAAGAGGAAACCTACCATGAATCAGCAAAACATGGGGGAAAGGGAGACATAAAATTTGCACATACTGATATGTACCCATACAACTAGAGAAATAGTCATTATAATTAAAACAGAAATACAATAACTGTGCAAGCAGCATCTCTCTTCCATTCCAGCCATTGGCACTTTTTGGATGGCTGCTGACATGGAAGGGAGTTACCAGTTGTACAACTGGGCTCTGTGAGTATTTTCAGACTTCCAAGGTGAACCAGGCAGAGAGGAAGACTGAGCTGAGCACAAGAGAAATCCTGCAAAAGCCTGGAGGGATGGGATTCCAACAGAGTTGGTCCCAACCCTAGTTAACAAACCATGATCTATCACAGCCAGGTTCGGACAACACAATAACTCATTGTTCACCAAGAAACTACACTCAACCCATATTCAACCCGATTGTGGAATTGTTTTTGAACCAAAACCAGTCAGCTGTTGTGCTGTAGGGCAATTGGTCATGAACATTTTAAAGACTAGGCTTGGCAGCTACCAGAAGAGATTTCTCAATAGTGGCACCTGCTACTGAAAATCCCAAGGGAGTTGCCAATTTTTACAGTCCCTGAGCAAAAAAGATAGCAAATGGTGGCCTGTGGCCTAAGGCAGTCACAGAAAATCTAGCTTTCCATTTGGAAAGAAAGGTAGCAGGACACAGATACTGATGCTCCCCCCCTTTACCAAATTAGCAACCAGTGGAAGTATGAGATAACTCCATAGAGCATGTTTAGAAGCAGAACTGAAACTGCCGGCACTTGCCAGATGGCATAATCCAGGCCTGCATTTATCCAAGTAAGAGCTTAGGAACCAATGCCCATCAAATGTTCCAGTGATGAGGGTGCCTCTCCGGGGAGCAAACTCCGTTCTTTCAATGGCATTCCTGGTGGTATACCTGCTTGAACTGAGCCCCTGCTAAGGGTACATTGAGCACACACTTAATTGCCACAGAGTCTCAAGCAAGTTGCAACCAGCTGACATTGCCACCAAGATGCCAGTAAGCCAGATGTCACTGCTTACAGCCCTGCAGTAACTTCTGGGAAGATACAGGACTCAGGCAGGCTGCAGAATGGAGGCTGTCTTTCCCAGTAAGCTAATAAAGAGACTGAAAAGAAGGTGAATAGCCTTTGAAAACAGTAATAGGAAAGCATTATTCGGTACTTACTGGAATTGCAATACTGTAGGCTAAACATCTTTAAAGAAAACACAAGGTCTCAGGAAAGGAGTCTGGACAAGCCAAACTATATCAAACTGCAGTTGCCAGGAAAAACTTAGAGCATGAAAGGTACAAAACAGAAGGAAGGAGACAGAACTTTATGGAAATTGTGAAAAACTAGAGTAGGTGCATATGGCCTCCAAATTCACTTGTCGTAATTTGCTATAGCTCTCATCTGGCCATATAGTAAGAAGCTCATTTGCAGTACTTGACCACGTATTAGAGAGAATTTTACCAAATGCTACTGAATAGAAATGTAAGGAAGAAGAAACACAGTGAACCTCTTCACTCCACAGGATCAACTTCCAATTAGCATAGAATCATAGAACAGTAGAGTTGGAAGAGGCCAGAAGGTTGTGGGGTCCAAACCCCCGCTGTTGCAGGACACCAAGTTACACATCCCATTTAGATGACAGTCCAAATGCTTTTTGAATATCTCAGTGAGGGAGAGCCCACAATTTCCACAGGCAATAGGTTGTATTGTACTGCTCTTACAATCCAGATCATCTTTTTGGTGTCTAGTCTAAAGCTGGCTTCTTTTAACCTGAGTCCATTATTCTGTGTCCTGCACTCTGGAATGAACAAGAAGAGATCTTGTCCTTCCTCTTTGTGACAGCCTTTCAGGTACTTGTACAAGCGCTATCATATCACCCTCAGTCTTCTCTTCTCAAGGCTCAACATGCCCAGTTCTCTCAATCTTTCCTCATAGGGCTTTGCCGCCAGTCTCTGAATCATCCTTGTTGCCCTCCTCTGTACTCTTTCTAGCTTTTCTGCATCTTTTTAAAACTTAAGTGCCCAGAACTAGACACAGTAATCCAAATGATGTCCGACTAGTGCTGAGTATAGTGAAACTAGTACTTCACATGTTTTGAAAGTGATGCTTCTGTTAATGAAATCTAAATAGCATTTGCCCTTTTTGCAGCTGCATCATATTGTTGGCTCATATTTAGCTTGTGATCTACAGCAATCCCAAGATCTTTCTCATTTGCAGTATTGTTGAGCCAAGTTTCCCTATCTTGTAGCAGTGCATCTGGTTTCTTGTTCCTAAGTGGAGGACTTGGCATTTGTCCCTTCTGAATTCCATTCTGTTTTTATACCACCCAGCATTCTAACCTATCAAGATCACATTCTAACCTGTCCTCCAGGGTATTTGCTATTTTATTTATTTATTTATTTATTTATTTATTTATTTATTTATTTATTTATTTAGGAGACTTCTATGCCACCCCATTCGCCAAAGCCTCGGGGCAGCTTACATCCAGAAATAAACTTCCTTAAAATAATATAATTTAACAGTATAAATTAAGTCACCCATCTTTGTGTTATCTGCGAATTTAATTAACTTTCCCTGTACTTTCTCAACTAAATCATTCATAAAAATGTTAAAGATTACTGGCCCCAAGACATAATGCAGTGGCACCCCATTTGTCGCCTCTCCCCAGTTTCAGAATGTGCCACTGATGAGTGCTTTTTGAGTCCAATTTTGCAGCCCTTCTCCAGTCATCTGGCACTTCTCTTGTCTTTCATGAATTCGCAGAGATGATAGACAGTGGTTCTGAGAGTTCTTCTGAAGGCTCTTTTATGATTCTGGGATGAAGTTCACTGGGCGCTGGATATTTGAACCTGTTTAATTTTATTAGAAGATCCTTGACCATTTGTCAATCTTGGCCACCCTGGCCCTTCAGCTTGTACCGCACCTCTGTCAGGAGGGTTGCAGTTCTTCTTTCTGGAGAAGACTGAGCCAAAATAGGAGCTGAGCATTTCTGCCTTTCTTTGTCACCTGTTAACATTGTTCCATCCATGGTGAACAGGTGAATTCCCTTCTCTTTCATCTGTCTTTTGCTCTGGACATATTGAAGGGTTTTGTGGTTGTTTTTAGCTCTCCTTGCTAGCCTCAGTTCATTCATCACTTTAGCTTTCCAGATGTTATTCCTGAAGTTCCTTGCTACTTACCTATATTCTTCCTTTGTAGCCTGGTCCTCCTTCCACCTCTGATACATGTCCTTTTTTGTTTTCAGGTTATCTCTTAGTTTTTTGTAAAGCCACACTGGCTTCCTCGGATAAGCTTCCTTCTTTTCCCTTGTTGGAATTGTTTGCAGTTGTGTCTTAAGCATTTCTTTTTGAAAGATATTTCACCCTTCTTGGACCCCTTTTCCCTTGCCATGGGACTTTATCATCAGCCTGAATCTGCTAAAACATTTAGTTTAAGCTTCCTTTACCATTGCGACTTCAAGTACGGCATGGTCACTTTCCCCGAGAGTTCCTATAGCTGATACTTTGTCCACTAAGTCTTCCCTGAGGTTAGGATCAGGTCGAGTAAAGCTGTACCTCTTGTTCCTACTTCTACTTTCTGCTGAAGGAAGTTGTCAGCGACACATGCTAGGAATCTCTTAGAAGGGCCATGTTTGGTAGAGTTTGACTCCCAACAGATATCAGGGAAGTTGAAGTCTCCCATAGTAACAACATCATGCCTAGGTAAAATACTGCCCATTTGTTTTTTGAAAGTTTCTTCTTTATCCTCACTTTGGTTTAGTGGACAATATAAATTGCAACTACTATGCTCCTTCCAATCCTTTTTCCATATATATTAATCCAGACACACTCGATGGGATTACTGGTCTCTTCTTCCTGTATTTCTTCACAGAGGTATGTATCTTTAACAGAAAGTGCAACTCTGACTCCTTTTCTATTACTTATATTCTTTTGAACTAGTTAAATATCCTGCAATTTTTGAATTCCATTCATAGGTGCCATCCCACTAAGTTTCAGTTAGGCTTATCAGGTCATATTTGCCCTCGTGTACTAAGAGTTCACGTTCATGTTGTTTAATTGCCATACTTTGGGCATTGGTGTACAGGCATCTAAGGCTACACGAATTATTCCTTGCCTTTGTTCCTACATTGTTTGGGAGACTAGTGTTAGGCACAGCTAGAGTTTCTTTCACTGTACAGTACATAATCCTTGGCCAGTTGATGTTGCACCTAGATGTACCTCTCCCTGCTCCGTAGAATCCAATTTAAAGACCGCCTAATAAACTTCTTCATACTGTGGACAAATACAGCCTTTCCATTTTTTGTAAGGTATCATCCCTCTCTTGCCAGCTGTCTATCCTCCCGGAAGCCAAGCCCATGGTTCCAAAATCCAAATCTCTCACAGCTATACCACCATTGTAACCAGGAATTCACATAGAGTCTTTTCGTCTTCTGCAAACTGGAATGGTTGAAGAGAAAACTATTTGGACCCCAATGTTCTTCATTTTCCTTCCTCAAATTTTGAACTTTGATGTAATTCCCTCAAAGTTCCTGTTGGCAGTGTTGGTAGTTCCCACATGAATAAGGAAGGGATGTTTGCCAGTGGGTTGTGTATCAGTAGGCTGATTGAGCATTGATAGCCTGTTAGTTATATCATTGATCTTTGCTCCAGGGAGACAGTATACTTGATGATTCCAAGGGTCTTGCTGACATGCGTGTTTTTCCATCTCACACAACAGTGAATCTCTGACAACTATCGCTCACTCTTCTCCAATTGTTCTTGCAAACTTTGGTAACTTTGTCCTTACTTGAGTGACCTTTTGTCTCTTTTTCAGAGTTACTCAGTGTGTCATGTAGTTCTTCACAGTGCATTTCTCATTTGTCTCTTCCTCAAATAACTTCAAGTTTGCGAGTTCTACTGCTTCCACTGGTGCAGAGTGTCTTCTAGTTCTTCTGCACCTGTCAGCCTTTTCCAGGGAGTTTTCCCTTTTTCTATTCCCTCAGAGTTTTCTTCTTCTGTCCCAAATTGTTGTTACACTTCTAAGCTTCTGTTCAGCTCTTAGCTATTGCAGTTCCACCTCTCAGTTTAAAGACTCATCTTCTTTTATTACGTTGAGAGTGGTCACTCTCTGTTCTAGTGCTCTCACCTTTTCTTCTAACAAGGTTACTAGCTTTCACTTTTTGCATGTGTAAGCCATGTTGCTCTCAGGTAAGAAAACAAACATTGCACAGATGTTAAAATTCTCCACCAAGGTGGAGTCTTCTTGGTCCCTAACATTTCCCCCCAACTAATAGCTGGGACTAAAGAGAAAGAAGGGGGGAAATGTTAGGGACCTGCCACCAAACTCCTGTATGCTCTCCCTGGGAGCTTGGCTGCTTGTATCCCAGAGGACCTGGGGCAGCTTGCTGTAATCTGCTCTGCTCAGGAACCAGAAACTGATCACTCTGGTTTGAGCTGTGGCACTTGCCAGGTATTATTAGCCTAATAATAATACCTGGACAGGTGATCATTACATTACATTTCTATACACCTGTAGTCAAAGCTCTCTGGGTGGTTCACAACATTTTAAGTCATCCGTACAGATTTCAACCAGGCCCAACCCTGCTTAGCTTCAGTATCAGGCGCTTCAGGCTATACAGAAGCTACATGGTGTGGCATGTCCCCTTGAGTTATCCAAACACAGGTGGCGTGCCTTGTTGAAGGGGAAAGCAACAGTAAGCCATACCACTCAAGTCTCAACAACATGAAAAGTCATACCTAAGGAGATAATTAGGCAAAGGGTACCCAGAATACATTTGAGCTTGAACAAGCCACTGCAGCCTTTTAAATTCGTGGTGGTTAAACAAACTTGTCAATGTGTGTACAGAGGTCATTCGCCTGGGTCATCTTTAAGTCCTGACCAGTCTCAGGTTGCATTTTATACCAACCAGAAGTTCAGCTTACTTCCAAGTAGACACTGGCAGCAACGTGCCAGGTCTGTAAGAATGAAAAGAAAGATGATGTTTAGTGAAGGACTTTTAGAAAAATATGGTAGGTAATTACTGGAGCAAGTACTCTTTGCTACAATTGCTGTAATTAATATCTGTGCATGCCTTGTATAAATACTGCAGAATGTAGACAGTTAAATATAATGAGTTCAAGTTCTCCATCTGCATTATTTATACAATGCAGTCAACTGGCTAAATGGAATATATAGTATCCAGAATGCCTTATGCATAGTTTAAGGACTTGTGCATTGAGTAGTTAAGCCAGAAAGACTGACCCTTGTAACATGTTTCACTTGGTCTCTGAATAATTGAAGAGAAGTATTGTAGCTGTCTAAATGAATCAAGGATGGCCCCTGGTGAAGTGCTGAGTTCAACATATGGGAGATTTTTATTAAAACATCTCACTACTACCAAGTTATAGAGAAATATATTATATGTTCTTTCCCACATCAAAGTGAATCATTCTTATTTTCCCTTTCCTCATAAAAGGACAAACTTACTAAAGCTTAAGAGACTCACAGGACAAATTTGCAAAGATGGTAAATTTTTCTTTTGTCTTTCCATGAACAAAAACTGTTTATCTCTAAAAGACAGTGTATGATCAACCCAAGAAATTCAAAATAGAAAATGGTTTTACTAGGCCAAACTCCCACTTAGCTGGAATTCTGAGAGAGGGTATATTTTGCAACTTCCACATTGGGAGGGTTTGCCTTAAAAGATGTTTTATAAAACTTTTCAAATAATAATTGAATAGACTAAGTTCTTCCACCTTCTGGCACTCTGTCCTCCCGCAGGAGTGAATAAAATTTCAAACAAGATATAGAACATCTTCCATACGTCAAGGAAGGGATGAAGACCACATTCAAGTCATTTTCTCCAACAGTCTGTGGAGGTAGATGTAGGGGGGATGCAGGAGATTCCCCAGTTCAGATTACATGGAGAGAGACACGGAGGGTAGTAGTCAGTGGAACCAAGAAATAGATCCATTGAACAGGGCTATATTGTCCTCAGCATATGCTAACAAGAAGCAACTGTACCAGAACAAATAATGTTTTAGGAAGTTCTCCATAGCCATGATCACATGCAGTGCGTCCAAACTAGGCTCAAACCCCTAGAGCCAATAAAAGCTAGCAAAAAACCAAAAACAGATGTTATACAATGTACATATGAAGTTTGTACCTTACCCTTTCTTTTAGTACGCTCATATCTTGCAATGAATATAAACTGAAGTACCATCATTTTATCTTCATAGCAACCCTTTGAGGAAGACTAAGTAGAGAGATAGCATCAACCCAGGGACTTTGAGAAAAGATTTGTACTCAAGTACCTCTGCCCCCATGCCTAGCCCAGTATTTATGAGACATTGGCTTACTCAGTACAAGGAAGTGTCCATCTTGTAAGGAAATATGGGGAACAGAACAAAAGCAAAAGCAAAAACTGAAAGAAACTAAACAAAAGGAGAAAGTCTCATTTTAATACTGAAAAACACATCAAAAGAAAATCTTGCCCAAACACATTTAATTCAAGCAGACTTCTCCAAGCACAAGTTGATGGTTTGAAGGCAACAACTTTGAAAGGTGTCATGGTTTGAGAAGGACCATCACTTGGTAAAGATTAGTTTTTCGATACTTATCGAAGTTTTACCTCTTCTTTTACTTGCCATTGAGCAAAGTCAAGTATCCATCTAGTCACCTATTTATAATAAGAGCAAACATCAAAGCATTGTAGGCAAAATTGGACTATTAATGAATGAGGAGAAGCCTTGATTGGGGGAAATTCAAGTGTTGTAGATGTAGAAAGAATATTCTGGGGAGGATGAAAAGCTCCAAGGGGGTGGGGGGGGGGACCCTCAAAACAACCCAAGGAAGGCTGAGCATCCTAAGCAGTCAATGAATGTTACCTGTTGGGTAGCATGGGATGGAATTCAGATGGAGGCAGAATGGTAGGCCAAAATAAAAGCACTGCTTGGTGACTGGATCAGTGAACGAAAATACAGTACAGCCTTTTGTTCTAGTTGCTACTGATGAGCCTTAACTGGCTTCACCCAGCTTATAGAAACAACAGAAAATCACCTACTTACACCTAAAGCAACAGTTAAGTCATATAATATAACTGTTGAAAAAGATCTGTGTTTGAAAGGACATTCTGAGCTGTCATCCTGCTCACCTCTCAAAGGTTTCTCTCTTCAGATCTTAATGCAGTCCTTCTTTCCTTTTCAAAAAGGGAGGTAATGTAGCTTACCCTTGTGAGTGAAGAAAGAGCAACTCGAGTTCATTTTCTTTTAACATTGCTCACTGGAAGGACCCTGGTGCTGATAAAGTAGAGCAGTACAAGTGATGAATACTTAGCAAGCTCTAAGAACCCTTCAGGGAAAACTCTTTGAGAATATGCAGTGAAAATAAAACAAGACCCCAGAGTAAAAGAACTTGTGCTTCTCTGAAATATATAATCTCCTTCCCCAAGACACCTCCCATTTACATTTCTCTAGTTTAAAAAGAAAGACTTGGGGAGGAAAGCATACCCTCATGATTCATGACCACCAAAAATAAATAAAAGCATGGTAAATATGCCATTTGAGTTGTTTACTAGAAGGTATTGTATTCTTCCCAGCAGTTGTGGTATTAATATTTCCATTTCTCCACAATAATCTACAATGAATTTAAAAGTGAATGAGTAAAATGGAATACATAGAAGCACCATTAAAACAGTTTTTAAAAAGTTAGCATTGGACATTGAAGGCCCTCCTGTCACAGTAAAAGTCCATTAAGATTTGGTGTAGATATGATTTTTTTTTAAATGACATCTACAACTAAGAGATCACAGATGTGTTTTCTCCCTCTTCACTCATCCCTTTGTTCTAATAGTTACCCATTTGCTTTTACCACAATTCAGCACTACCTTTAATTAATCAAACCGCAATTCAGAAATGAAGATTCAAACCAAGGCTTACTGATGCTCATACTTAACAATGAATAAGGAAAGGTGGGGAATCTGAGCATAAAGTGGGAAAAGCTGAGAGGAGGAAACAGGAAATCCCACTTCTAATTACTCTAAATACCCTGCATGCAAAGATTACTGGACATACATGTTGCATTCTTTTGAGAACCTGGCTAAAATGTTTT
This sequence comes from Varanus komodoensis, assembly GCF_004798865.1. Lineage (NCBI taxonomy): Eukaryota > Metazoa > Chordata > Lepidosauria > Squamata > Varanidae > Varanus > Varanus komodoensis. Next base: position 61,544,882 of record NW_025335268.1, read on the forward strand.
GGTTCACCCAAACACTGGGGACAGGGGGATACGTATTTCATGTTATGTTTTAACTGATTCTGTGCCACTCGGAAATTCTAAATTAAAGGCAGTATAAAAAATTTTAGAAGTAACAAACAAATAAATACATAGGGATGATTTTGTCCCCATTAGGACTGTATTAATATTCACTTAAATTAAGCAAGTTCATGCCTTTTAATAATCAAGCTTAAATATTCCTAAACTAGCAAAGTTATAATCCCATATGCACATTCCTGAGAGTAAGGGCCACTGAAAGCAATGGGGATTACTGCTGAGGGGACATGCATGGGGTTGCATTGTTAAACAATAGGCCTTATTTGAAGATATCTGAAGCAAACACTAGCAAGGGAAAGCAATGAAGTGTTCCTCTACATCTCCTCTTCTGTCACTCCATCTCTCCATTTTCCACTTTCCCTTCTCTTAATGTCGCCTTCAGAACTCTCCCTTTCTCGGTTCTACCCCATGTCACTTGATAAGTGCACTATCTTGCCATCTTTCCTTCCTTCCATATGCTCTGCTAATCCTAACTCTTCTGACTCCTGGTTGCAAATTTGCCATTATCATTCTTTCCTGTAGATCAGGGGTCTCAAACTCAACTTACCTGGGGGCCGCTGGAAGTAGAGTCTGGGTGAGGCTGGGCTGCATCAAGTATTCCACCACCGCGGTGGTGGTGGGCTACTCATCCCGCGGCCGGTCCGGGCGCCGCTGGTGCTTTGAAGGCCGCAGGGCCCCTCCCCTGTGCCCCACCCATCCCGGCAATTGGCCCGTGGGCCGCAAGTTTGAGACCCCTGCTGTAGACAATCAACCCAGTACTCTCAACTGCCTCCTTCCCATCTGCATTCAAGCATGCATCTTGTAATTAGCCACTTAACTGATGCAATCTTCGCCTTTGACTTTTTATTGTCACACATCATCCTTTGCAGGTCTCTGTCATAGAAGTGTTTCACCTCTTAATTGCTCTAGCCATGTCCCTTCTTAAAACCCTACACTGTAACCTCCAGTTACTCATGCCTGGATCCAGAATATAATGCTCAGTCTTCAACACCTGTCTTTGGGTCCCAATACATCCTCTCACTTTGCAGTTCTCCCTGCTCTGAAGACCTCCAACTTACTTAGGTACAACTCTCATAGTATGTGTTCAGTGGACAACTTTCATTCCATTTATTTCATTAGGTCTACTTAAAACAAGACTAAAATTAGCAACCACCCTACCTCTATAACCTGAAAACAGACCCATACAATGCTACCTCCTATTCTTTCTTCAAATCCCAACTCTCCTATAAAGCATAATAATAAATAGCATAACTCCCTATTGAAAAGTAGTTGTTAGATGCCATCAGGTCATCTCCAAATTATGGTGATCCTAGGAATGACAGCCCTGCTTAGATCTTGTAATGAAGCTTATTGTGTCAAATTCTTGATTGTGAGCTTTTCAGGTCAGGGCCCAGCCTCTTGATTGTCTTCTGTAAAGTGCTATGTATATGGATAGCACCATATAAATAATAATGAATAATACTAGACCACTGTGTATAAACACTACCAATCATTACTGTTGGAAGACTAAAGAGAAGCTTGATGAATTCTTTCAATCAGTTCTTGCCATGGAAGATGTTGCAACTACGCCTGCATAACTCTTATTTCAGCTAGGGTGTCTGAAGGATCATGAAGAGGAAATGGCAATTGATAGAGTATCGGGGCTAACTGATAAATTAAAACTTAATGCCACTGGGTCCAGATGGCATGTTTATTAAAGAACTCAATTGGTCTAATTAGTCTGGATAGCCATCATTGGAAAAAGTGTGTCAAACTAAGTGAAACCATGGTTTGAACAAGTAGGGCCCTTACTATGTTCTAATTATAAAGATAAGATTCTGGAGTTAGATACAGATTTAGTCACAGAGCATATTGAAGCAATAGAACTTCAGTCTTGATTAGATTAACTCCCATTGAGCTCAAGAGGTCCACTATGCATATAACTGGATGCAACCTACCCCTGTGACTATAATCACAGCAAAGTGCTTCATGACATTAATCTAAATTGCTGCTGTTCAGAGTCCCAGAAAACAAATAGTGTTTAAGTCATTAAGGCTGCAATCCTCTAACTCCTTTTCAGGAAGAAACCCTATCACCCCCAATGGGATTTACTTCTGAGTAGATATATATGGGTTTGCACTGTTACAATACAAACCAATACAGGTCTACTCAGAAGTCATTCCCATCTCCTTCCTTATATGCCCTCATGCCCCTTAAGATCAGCGAGGGAGGCCCTGCTTGGAGAATCCTCCCTGAAGGAGGTCAAATGGGAGTAGGGCCTTCTCTACAGCAGCACCCAGATAATGGAACGCGCTCCCTGGAGAGGTTCGCCTGGTGCTGAGTTTATACTCTTTTCAGTGCCAGAACAAAACCTTCATATTTAACCATTATTTTAAAAATTAGTATTTTAATACAACAGTCGTGTTTTATTGGTTTTGTTGGTTATATGTTATTTATTGTTCAGGTGGTTTTAATGTAATTCATTTTATTGATTGTGAGTGGTCCCGAGATGCAATGCAGAAGGGACGGCACAGTAAAGTTTTAAATAAATAAATAAATAAATAAATAAATAAATAAATAGTCGGCAATAAGGATGCCTCTCATGGAAGCTGATACAGAATTGCAATTTCTGTTTAAAATTGTTCTGCACAATCCAGCTGAAATTAAAATCCTCTGAAACCATCTTGTGTTCGCTACAGTTCAAACAGTGAAATGCCTCTGTAATGGGAAGATCAGCATGTGTTGCACAGCTCTTGCCTGTAGCATAAATCCCCCCACCCCCGCAGGAATAGGTAGTCCCAGTTTATCTAATTCTGTTTCCCTTCACTGTGCATTTTAACCAGTGGTATCACTCACTGCTTCCTCCCCCACAGTCCAAGGATTCAATGTTATATGTTTTGTTTTCATTTTCTTACACCAAGTATGTACTTATGTTCATTTCATGTCTTGCCTATTTATTTTATCTCGATTTCCAGTGGGTTAAAAGGCATGTCTAAAAAGATCTGCTCAGTGCCTGGCATAAAGATATAATTTGGTTTGTCTGTACTAAAAAAAGCACATGTTTTCCAAGCCTTTCCTTTAGCATGGGTGTCAATTATTTATGCACTATTTTCTGTTCATTCTTTTTTTTTATTTGTTCAGGAACATTTCGGTTTTAAAATGTTCAGAGATGTTAACTCCAAATGTTACCATGGTCCATGTACAGCTTGCTAAGAATTAGGCACTGTATGTTCCATGAGGTAATCATGAACACTCACCTTACAAGAGGTAATCCAAGACTGTGATCTAAATATGTGTCAGTACATGGATAAAACCCCCACAAGTGATTAGGTGGCTTCACTTATTACTTCACTAGATGCATTTGTGCAGCGAATGGGGTAGCTTGTTAATGATAAAATTTCACCCCTTAATTTCTGTATTGTATATTTGAGGAACATGGGCCTTTTTGGACCAGAGCAAGTTGTGGACCTAGCACCAAAGTGGCTCGTCAGATTACCTTGAGAAGTCGTCAGAAGGACATGCACTTTCAGAACCAGGAGATTCCCCCAAAATTAGTAGCCATTGACAGATTTCATCTTCCGCTCATCTAACTCCTTGTAAAAGTGACCTGTGTCAGTAGCCTCCACCACATGCTATAGTAGGAAATTCCACCATATTGTTTGTCTTGGACATACTTGTGACTGCTTTGTGGCAATAGATGCACAAGGTTTGAACTACATCAGCTGAGTTATAGTGGCACCTAATCTGTTCATGCAACACAATCCTATGCATATCCACTCATAAGGAAGCCCCATACATTTCAGTAAGATTGACACTAGGCAAGAGTGGCCCTCATGAGGTGGGATGAATGGCTCATCTCAGGCAACATATAAGAGTCGTGGCTCCTCCTACCATGCATACTATGCCGCCATGAAAGTTCCTTCCAGAAAGCGAGCCAGTTTCAGATGCCTCATTCTCAGATGATGTACCTGGTCTTTGGGGCCATTATACCCACAATGCCTCACTCTACAAGCCCCTCCTCAAAGCAAGACATTTGGGCTCGCTGGCTATCCAGAGATTCCACACTCTTGATCTGTCCTTCTGAGGGAATTCCCTGATCAGAGGAGGGAGGGACATACAGCAGTAGTGGAGGGACTTGCATGATTCTTGTGCTTTGAGGCACATCTTACACTGTTAAGTGCTCTGAGGTGAGTATGTGAATAGGATTTCAGCCACGCTCACTGGGACTGCTCCAGAAAGAATGGTCTAGAGCTGGGGTTTTCAGTGTGGCTAGCCATGAATTCCCAACACTCCTCCTTCCTCACTGCCTTCCCAGCCCCTTTGGAAGTAGAAAAGGAATGATTTCAGCCATAAAAATAGAGAGAAATATGAGAGGAAGTAAAGACAGCAAAGGACAAGGGCTGACACATTCCTTTTTCCATTCCATGTAACTTTCCAGGCTGAGAACCAAAGCTGAACTGCCAATTCAGCCTGGAACAGTATATTGAAATAAGAGAGGCAGAGGTCAGAGCATTATGTTTTCCAGCTCTCTCTCTAAACTCTTAGCTGCCTTTCCAGGATAAGGTGAGCATAAAACCCAGTGACTGAAACAGAAAGTGCCATGCAAAATGGATAGACACACATCAAGAAAGAAAATGATAAACTTGTGTGAGCATTTGGGGGCTGGGGAAGGAGTAGAGCAACCTGGCTGGCATGGTGGGTCAGGAAATAGTATTGCATGTGTGTTTTGTCCTGTGCAGCATGAGCATCACAGCAGACGTTCCTGTCTTTCAAAATTCCAAAAAAGGCTGCTGATCAGGGCCTAAGGATAACAGGATTTCTCTTAGACAACATGGCAAAAAGGTATGAGATGAATGCTTTCAACTGATCTATGGGAGACTCTTAATAAGTATATGTTTAACCTAGGTCATCCAGCAATTACCTTTATTCTAAAGCAATACTGCCATATTAGTGATACTTAAGTACAATATCTGCGTGATGAAAAGGCCACATTTCCATGAACATGTTTGAAGGTGACAAATGCAGAGAAGAGTTTCATTTAAAATTACTTTCACCCACACACAGCAACTTTTAATGAATATTAAACAGGAAAATATTGCAGTAGAAAGACCGCTTCCTTTCATACACACAAGATGTACACATTTGAGATTCCACATTTATCAACTTTCACCATCAAAATTTGGTCACTTCCTTTTTTAATGGGTGAAATAGACAATGCCTGCATATATGAAGAGCTAATGATGAAAGGATACTTCACGACTGTTGCTAAGAAAGTGAATCATTCTGAACTCTTCAGATCTGAGCTTAGATTTCCAGTCTGATCTTAAGAATTATTATATTTGGGTGGCAGAATATTATCCTACTCTACATCTTGTAATTGGTAAATAATAAAAGGCCTACTTCTTGAACAAACAAATACCTGGCAATTCTATTTGTATTATTTCTCTCTTGCACAAGGCAAATTTTATAAAACATAGAATTTATTTTGTATGATCTGTACACAGATTATGTTGTCCATATTTCAGTAAATGTATATTCAAACATTTAGATTGATTGGAACAAAAATATTGTTTCATTGGAACATTTTAAAATGTTTTAAAATGAATAAATAGGGAGGGAGGGAGGGAGATATAAGAAATCAAATAAATGGTTCTGTCCTAGCAAATAAAGGGTCTGTCCTCGCCCAACATCTGCGGTGGTGGTACTTTGATCCTTTCAGGGAGATTCAGATTTGTTTCAAAACAATTATTTTCCTTGCGTTTGCATTTTATTATGAAATACATTGTCTTGCATCAGAGACAAGGTGCACAGAAGCATAGATTTATTTTACTTTGTGTTGCTCCCTTCTTTTGTGATGGATCTCAAGGCAGCATACTTACCCTTCCCAAGCAGTCACCCATCCACATGTTGCTCCATGAACCCTGACCATAATTTCTCTGTAGACCATATAATTTCTATGAAGGTATGTATACCTTCATAGCATGTCCCAGCCTGTTTTCCACATGCATTACATGTTATCAAGATTTTGATCTTTCAGCAGCCACTGCTCATGCATACTTTAGAGCTATGCTGCATACAAGCTGACGTTCCTCACATCTGCCCTGATAGATACATGCATTTTGTACTCAGGTGCAAGAAGTAAACAACAAAATATGTCAGAAGTTATCCTGAAACAATATTCCATTAACAGAAGACAAACATCAAAATCCATACAAATGCTTTGTTGAACTTTAATGTTTTTTGCGTTTTCGCAGTAGAGATAGAGAGTGTCACATCACTGACTTCTATTATGCTCTATGATGCACTAAAAGAATAGGAGAGAATCTGAACATGGTAAACCCTTAGGTGGGGACTTATTCCAGTGTGGTGTAATGGTCGGAATGCTGAGTTGGAACTCAGGAAGCCTGGGTTTGGGGCTCCACTAGCCTGTAGTCATGAAGCTGGCTGGCTATAGGCCAGTCACTCTCAGCTTAAGGTATACAGGGTTGTTGTGCAGTTAAAATGGAGAGGATGATCTCATAAGCTGCCTAGGGATCTTTGCAAGAAGGAAAAAAGATGTGGTATACATGTGATGTAAGAAGAATAACACATTACAAACCCGCAAGGGGGTGAGAAGATGCCTCAGTGTTGCTCTGAGGTGTTGAGTGAGACTGTTTTAGGGCTGACAACAGTGCCAAGGAAAGCATAGCATAGTGCAATCGAACCATCTTTCCTACAGATTGCTAAGGTCTCTCCTAGCCAGGCTAGCTAAACAAGAGCACAGGGGCCTGAGAGATGCAGAAGAGTAGAAAGAATACTCTACAGCAGGGGTGAATACCTGGGGACCAACTATACCCCCAAGGCTGGCCAGATGGCCACCCCTTCCCTGCTCCCACTTCTTTTGCTCCACAACCACCTAGTGTTTGGTGGCTAATTTTCCCCCATTCTGAAAACTTGAAACAGCTCTTCAAAGAATTCGTTAGTGGCAGGAAGTGCATTAAGGGACAATATGCTGTGGTGCCTCAATCGTGCCCCTTTGTGCTTCAGTTGCACCCACCAGAGGAATGGGGCCCTGAAAGTTCTCCCGAGTGGAATCTAGCCTCAGGTTGAAAGAGGCTTAGCACTCCTGCTCCGTGGATCTTCTGCCTGGTGAGCAGCAGGGTTCCCTCCTTGATGCTGATCTAAAGCAGGTTTTGCTTCCGTTGTGTAAGAATGCATGCCTTTCTCCACACTGAACCCCACTGTCTGACATGGGACGTTAATGCCATTCAGCAGGCAGAGCATCTGGTGTAATGCTCCATCCTATCATGAATGGCTTCCTTCCCTGCTTGTCGTGACATTGTCCAAGGGCATTCCTTCATGATATTATGTGCTTTTCCAGGAGCAATGGTGATGGTCAGCTCTCTCTAATCTTCAATAACAGCCATTCTTCAATCATTCTCCTCAGGCTAAGTCACATACAGCAATTTTCCAGGTTTGAGCTGAAGGGATCACTTCTACATCTTCATTTATAAGAAAACAATGAGATGAAAAATGGTAGCATTTATTCCTTGCTGGCAGGAAATCTAGATTTGATGCATCCATTTACTAGCAAGCTCTGTGCTTCTCTGCTTCTACGTTTTGCTTAGCCATATGTGCAAATGGTAGGATTTGCCTCCTCATCTTTGGGATGCAGGGAAGGAACGCATTTGGAGTTCATCTCCAACCCTGTTTTTCCTCACTGTGTAGTTTCACACAACACTTTAGGGTGGGTATATAGCGCCCTCGTGCTTAAAGTTGCCGGGGGAAACTCACAATCAGGCACAGTGGGGGTCCTCAGTATCAGCTCCCCTTCTTCCCCTCCAGCTGGAATCCCTGTATGAGACAGCCTTCCTTCCCTGCTGCTCAGCTGTGATGCAGCAAAGAGAGACCTGAGCCACCTCACAACAGGCTCTGCAGCAGAACTGGGCACTGACTGGCACAGTTTATCTCAAGAATGAGAGCCTGCAGCAACCTGTAAAGTGCAGAGTGCAGCCTTCACTTCTACTCTCATGTCTGTTGCCAGCAGGGAATGTAGCCCGTTTGAAAGCAATGAAGCATTTCGGTTAATCCAATTTCTAGAGTTAGGATTACCATCATGGCATCATGAGTCTTTCACACATGTTTGTTTCCTGTGTTGAGGCACTACCTTCCCCCACTCTCAATGGCCAGAATTTCTGAACTTGAGGAATCTGCCTACAACCAGACTCAGATCAAATGCTCAACATAGGAAGCATATTTAACATGTGGCCTAGTTAATAACTATTGATAGTGCTGCATCAAAACAGGAATATTCTCAAACAGTTCATTATCTCAGCCTTCTTGCTGTTCTTTTGTAGCAATTAGCTCTTGCCATATGAATCTTAGTATCTTAAGTAGAACATAAGCACTGATAAAAAATTTTAGAGGAAAGAAACTTAAAACATCCACACTAGTACTACATGTATTTCCTCATTTCTGTACATGCATGTACCGAACTATGATATATATCTAGTGCAGATTTTAATGGCATTTTTGGAACACATTTAAAAATGATACTGCTGATTTTGTAGTCTGTGAATGATGCCATTTTGCCTTCTCAGAGATTTAAAGAAGGCACACTCATTTTGAGCTGAAGAGCCCATTATTAGTTCAGAGAGATGATTTCTTGGAGAAAATTAAGGCATGAACAGTGAAAATTGAAGATTCACTGCAGGCGGATAGCACCCCGCCGTTCCTGTACTGAACGCAAATGCAAACGGTGTATGGTTGCCTTATCTCTTATCGCTCTATACGAAATGATCACCAAGCGTTAATATCAAGTTGTTCATCAAGCATTACAAAGAGGATGGCATATTGAAAGGTCATTTCTGTTTGTTTTCAGTATGGTACCTGCCATTATACAACAAATACAGCAAAATTGGTATGGTTCTGCAGGTTTCCATCATGTTAATTTACTATGGCTCTATCTTGAAAGAAAAAAATAGATCTCATGGAGATGTTGGTATATTGTATAAGGCAAAACAGAAACATTGAAGGAGTGGTGCCGTTTCCATGCAATGAAGAGTTTTCATGAAGCATAATCAAAGGAGAGTGCTTACTCACAAGTTGCCCTATGCCTCATCACAGTTTAGTGGGCTGTTTCCCACACTACCAGCTGGCCTTCCAGAAGTGGTGGCCTCAAGAGGCCCCTTGCCTAAGTGAGTGCATCTTTTTACCACTACAGTGCTCCTCTCTCTTCACAGATGCTACATGGTTATTTGAAAGGGGGAAAGTCACTAATAATGGCTGAGTATGTGATCAAGTAGGCTGCCATGGTGAAAAGGAATAACAAGTCCAAGAAGGTGCTGTCAGACAGGTATTCTACTATGTCTACATATTATATGCTAGCCCTGCCTTCCAAACACACAACCCATTCACTATTGAAAAACCAGTCTCTACTTCATTGGATACAAAGAGATCAAACCAGTCAAAGGAAATCAACCCTGACTGCCCTTTAGAAGGCCAGATACTGAAATACTTTGGCCACCTAATGAGAAGGAACAATTCACTGGAGAAGACCCTGATGCTGGGAACAATTGATGGCAAAAGGAGAAGGGGATGGCAGAGGATGAGGTGGCTAGATGGAGTCACTGGGGCAGGGGGTGTGAGCTTGGGTGAACTCCGGGGGATGGTGGAGGACAGGAGAGCCTGGAGAAATGTTGTCCTTGGGGTTGTGATGGGTTGGGCACAACTTTGCAACTAAACAACAAAAAACGTCATAAAAGGAGCTGATGAACATGCAATGTGACTGCAAGCAATATCATGCAGGAAGCTTCCATGCAGGACTAGGGTTATTATACCTCCTGAGCAACACAGTTCCACCAGCATTTCTGTGGAAATAGGTTTCATAGAGGTCAGTTGGATTTACTTTCAAAAGCAAGCATGTCTGTGATTAAGACATATATCTAACATATTGAAAATAATTTTAAATTGGCCATCAGAGCTCAGTCAACTGATGCTCAACACACTTATGATGGATTGCTCTGCAGGGAGTTATAACCATTCTTCATAAGCTGTAATGACAGAGTGCAATTCACAGCTTATTCATTCTGGATGAATACCAGTTAGAACTGTGTGCAAATAGTCTCTCCACATTCTCCCCTTCATTGGTGAAAAAGAAATTGTGGGGACAAAGTCCTCAAACTTCCCCAGGGAGAAAAGACATTCTTTTCCACAGGCCGCATCATTGGGAGGTGCTGCAATCCAGATCTCGTTTTGGGGCAGGGTAGTTTTGTTTTTAGATTTTGTGCTGCCACTGCAAGCACCATCTGCATTGGCAGATAGGCCGGCCAGCCAGCTTCAGTTTTGCAGTCACTACAATACAGATGTAATAGAGGCAGTGTCACATCCAGCTCCAGGGAACGGGTGGGACAAGCGGCATGCTTCAATTTCCTGCAAGCTTTCTTCTCTGTGAAAGGGATCTCCATTGCTCCACTTCATTCTTAGGATATTCTATGATTTATTTTTGTGATTTCAGAGGATTTTTTTTGGTAATTGTTTAACTTACTTAATCACTGCAAGGTGGACAAAGGTGCTGTGTGTATTTTTTTCTTTCTAAGATACATCTCTCAATTGCTCTGCCGCATCCTCACCTGTCTGTGCTTCTTGACCTGAAAAAAACCTGACGGGAAAATTACTTATCTAAATCTCCCCTGGGCTTTAATTGAAGTGTGGGAAGCCAAGGAAGCCAGCAAGATGATTGCACAATAAAAAACAGCTCATTTTTGCATATTCTTCAGACCCTTCCTAAGTCAGGGAAGCAGAAGAAATGTGTGTTCAGCCCATGAAAACCTCTGCTAAATTGTCTTCACCACTGAAAATTTTATTTTCTGAAGCAATTTATTTCCTATCAAATTGAATGAGAATGACCAGTAAAGAATCTGGGAGGATTTTTGGCATAGTTTGCGGGAGTGCTATGAGGACAGCAGGTTTGTTTCAGCAAGGTAATGGGTTGTTAATTATATCCTCCACCTTTAATACCAAAATAGGTAGTTTCAAACCTTTATAACCAGAATACTCAGATTTGGACAGACATGGGCTCGGTTCACATACCACAGCAAAAAGCTTGAGTGGTTCTCATGGTGTTTGAGTTTTACTCAAATTTACCAAACAATCATGTGGCTCCCACAGCTACACAGTTTCTGCACTCCCTGCCCCATCCTCCTGCTTTCACTATACCTCCCAGCAGCCCCTGTAAGTGAAGTCTTCTTCCTCATGCTATTGCTCCCACTGGACCACAACCACCTTATCCTGATTGGTCCACTGAGGTTTTGAGGTGAGCTCTCCTCCTCCCCATCACATCTCTGCAACACTTCCAAGCCCCCAAAGGTATTTCTCATTAGATCAGGATGAACAGCTCCACCATGATTCCCTGCTTCTCACTCTGTGCATTTGCCCCCTGCTTCCCCATTTTCAAACGTAAACAGGGAGATGGACACATCACTCAGCCAGCTGGAATAAAGCAGCTGACAACGCATGTGTTGCTAAGAAGCTGAGGACAGTAGAGAATAGATAGCTGTTCTGTTTACAGGACTCAATAGTGTTTCCATATCAACAATGGCAAAATGGAGATGCCTCACCTGGATAACTGGGGAAGCTGTAGTGCAGTCTGGAAACCTTAGAACAGACTCTGAATTCTCTCTGTCATTTTGGGAAATTAAAGGCACCACGCAGTAAAACCACAACTGGATCTGGGCAATGTGACAGACCTACAAGGGTGAAAAATCCCCAGGGACCCTCATGATGCGCAGACCTAGCCATCACGTCACCATTTACAACCCAGTGACAAAGAGACTGAGATATGAGCCAGGAAGTCACTGAATCCCACTGTGTCACCAATTCACTCAGTTCCCTTAAGAAAGCGCAGTCCATCTGCACTATGGGAGGACATAAGATTAGCTTGCCTTACATAATTAATGTAAGCCTTATGACTAAATAATGCATATAGAACACTCAGGAGATCTATACAAATGCAAAATATGACTTCCCTGGAATCAACTAATTAATTCAGTGGGGCTTACTCCCAAGCAAGTGCGTATGGGGCTGCAGTATCAGAGATTCTTCCTACATCATACAGTTATGGGTTAGGTTGGATATTGACTTGGAGAAATGTGCACTACAGAGCTGCCCATCAAACCTCACTTCAGACATCTTTCATGTCACATAGTGAACACAACCACTAAGTGGTGATTTGATTGTTTTAAACATATAAAATAGAAAGGCTTCTGTCTTTTGTGTTTATTTTAATGGGACTAAGCTGGCTTATTCCAAGTACTCTAACTTAATTTGTTTGTTGATCACAGGCCAAATGCTTCATTTATACAGAGTATTTAATCATTTGGCTTTCAAAGTATTTTCTATATTGCTGTGAAATTCTGAAGTGCTATGAAGTGAGCACATTTGCATTACAATACATTAACATCCAAGCTAAATACACATACATGTAAACCAGTATCTGTGACATAAGCTAACTGATTGGCAAGTGTTTTCAAGTGTTAAATAAAACAAAAAAGTTCTTTCGTAACATCAGAAGGATCATACAGTGACATTTCCCTCTGCTTGTACTTTGCTGTACACTAATTGATCAAAGTGCTTCCTAGCCCATGTTATTGATTGAAACTGCCTGGGAAATAGAAGATGATGCTCTCTTTGATAGCTTTCACAGTAGCCCAACTTGATTGCATTCCAAAGCATTGCCAGCCCATTCAGTAAATGCATGCTGTAGCCACACTGCAGGCTTGTTTCTGGCTATGTCCTCATTAGAAAAGCGTGCATAGCTGATGTGTTACATGCCTTGGCAGCACTTGGATGGGTATCACATGCCTGCAAGTATGACTTGCGCTTGCACTTATACTGATACAGAACAGAGGTGTGATGCAGACTTGACCTTTGGTCCAGCTGAAATAGCATTGTTTCTGTCATCGTATTCTTTTTACAAGGATACGGAGGTGTCTTAAAAAAATCTCCCCCTCTCAATCTTATCCTCACAATCAGTCTGTATAGTAAATTAGGCATAATCACAGATTAGCCCAGAGTTACCCAGTTTGCTCTGTGGTCAACTTGGGGCTAGAACGCTGGTCTCCAGAATTCCAGTCCTACACTTCTAACTACTACATCACAGTGACTCAGTGAAAAGATGAAAGGAAGAAGTCTAATACATGTACATCCTTTACAATTGGCAAGAAGCATGGGTTCACACAACGCTTTCCCTCTGAGGATATTGTCTTCAAGTGGTGAGTTGAGATCCACAACGACGTCACACATTTATATGTTGTAGAACTTGAAGTAGTTGTGCCAAAACTGTTAAGAGGAGATGCAGTGGATAGAGGCAGGGGAGAAAATAGATTCCTTTTGTTTAGTGGATCCCATGTGTAGTAGCATGATAGGAAGTTGCATAAAGTGGAAACTGGGCAAGAAGGGCAAGTGTGGCTGTCAATGGAAGGAGAATATTAGAGCATGAAGCCAAGCTTGACTGAGCTAAGCTGACTGACTTCCTTCAGCTAACAAAAGAAGTAACAAATTCCTCCCATGTCCTGCTGGCTTGGGTTGAAGAAAGTCTGAGGATACAGATTGTATGAGCCTTTAGAAAACTTTGTTTGGTCTAAACTTGTGTAGGATTATGCCCTGACATATCATTTCCCCTCCAATGGGAGGAGAAGGTAACCATGATGCTTGGGGTGCTGTCTCCAAGCTGACACTTTTCCCAAAGGTCCCCTCAGCAGATGGGGCAGACTGTGTGAAGGAAGGAAAGTGACATCACTGAAGAGACAGCTTCGATTCAGAAGTCACCACAGAGGCACTGAGTCCTTCCAATCTGAAGTCAATATAGGGAAAGGAAACAGGTTCAGAGGCAAATTGATATTTCAAAGATGAGCATAAACCAGAGAGACAGAGTGAGAATTGTAGCTTGTTGTAATAAGATGTCAGGTTGTCTTTGCCTTATGGAAACATTATGAATGAAAGCCCTCTAAAATGACCTATCCATCACAACCTTGCTCAGCAGGTCCAAATTCAGGCCCATGTCAACGCATCGCGTATTTGGTCTTTCCCTTCCTCTGCCTTCGATTTTCCCTAGCATGATTGTCATCTCCAGGGAGTTTTGCCTTCTCATGATGTGTCCAAAGTACAACACCCTCAGTTTTGCCATTTTTGCTTCTAAGAAAAACTCTAGCTTGATTTGTTTTAGGACCCACCTGTTTGTTTTCCTTTCAAGTCCAGGGCAATTGCAAAGCTCTCCTCCAGCACCATGTTTCAAATGCATCAACTGTAGCTACAGAGTTACAATAATAAAGAGCCCTGTCATCTAGGATTTCACTGCCCATGTGAGGCATTCTCCAGGTCTCATCCGCCTACCATCTTGGGTGGTAAGAGAAAGACAACACCCATGACAATACAATACATCTGGCTCTGTTAGGGAGGCATGGATTCCTTCGGAAACACAAATGAGTGGCAGAAAGAGCAGCAAGCTCTGCAGCAGCCATGCCAAAAGGAAATCCATGGGAAGCTTTTTTCAGATTCTGCAGAGTGCTGCACTTTATGAGGCACAGGTGTGAAGAGATGACTGCTGAAGCCTTTGCTTTACCCCTAAGACACAAGACGAGGGGAAACTACAGCTGGAAGTTTGCCAATTCCTCTTCTTCATTTCTGAGGCCAAGGGAAGGACGTTCCAGGGGGCAGAAGAGATGAGGCATTTTTAAGCCTCCCTGAGATGTGATGCCCATATTGAAGACAGCATCACAGATCAATCTTAGCCATAGAGTGAATGGAGAACACTGCTGAAAGATGCACAAACAGTCAATTATTTTGCACTTGACACATTCGAAGGATACATTAGCCCTTTGCAATTGACCTGGGGACTTTGCACTTTATACTCACGGACAAAAATCAGCTTGTCTGCATCCTTTTATAGGAACTTAGTAAACTAAATTACCATTTCTTTTATAGATGGGAATTAAATTTGTGAGATAGCTCAAGCCGTCAAGGCCACTACAAGTTCAAGAGGGCACTGGAATCTGAATCAAGAATGCCTGCATCAAAGCTAACATTGAATCCACAGTTATATTTGTTGGCTTGTCGCCCTCTCATAACATGGCATTAAACTTACAAAGCCAGGCCTGGATGCACCAATCAATGAGGTGCATGATCAAGTGATTCAGTTTTCAAAACTGGATTTTATTTCACATTTTAATCAAAGCACAGCACACACACATTGATCACCATTGAGGGCATTGCTTAAACTGTTTTAAAGCATCTTTTTTTATAATCAGATGGAGATGATGAATTTCCAAGGCGCTCCAAGGTTTCCCCTCCCCATGTTATTTAGTGCAAAGTCAATATTGTCTCCATTAAATATCTTCAAAACATCTTTTACTGAGTGTATGCTGTAGCCTTTATTTTAATTAATTCACTGAATGAAAAACCTTTAGAGAGCAATCCTTTGACCCCCTAGGAGACTATCCATCAAGAGGAAAAAATGTAGGAGGAGGAGAGAAAGGTGAAAATTGCCTCCACCACTCCTTCTGCTATGCTAGTAGCAGCCCAGCAGGGCAGTAGATGCATTCTCCCTTCCTTGGTAGGTTTTTAACAAATGGCACTTGTTAGTAATTTAAGAAAAGCTTCATGACATCTTGTTCTAGTGACCACATATTTCCATGGCAGGTTATGCTTTGCAACTGGGTGACTGTTTGAGAGGGATGGTGTAACTTGGTGCCCTGCACTGGGCAGGGGGGGTTGGACCTGATGGCCTTCATGGCCCCTTCCAACTCTATTATTCTATGAGACGATTCTATATGTTTAAACCACCATATTTGACTGCATGAGAGTTAGATAAATCTGGTATGGGAACACAAACAAGACAGCATGGAGTGGGAAGAAACTAGATACAAGTCACTTCCAACAAAACCCAAGTGCAATAAGAACTTCTGAAAGGCTTTTGAGAAGTTCTTATTAACAGGAGACAACAGAGGGCAGAAA
The DNA here is from genome assembly GCF_004798865.1 of Varanus komodoensis. Lineage (NCBI taxonomy): Eukaryota > Metazoa > Chordata > Lepidosauria > Squamata > Varanidae > Varanus > Varanus komodoensis. Next base: position 61,560,926 of record NW_025335268.1, read on the forward strand.
GTAAACGTGAGGTAACAATACCTATTGAAGCCCCTGGAGCATGATTTGCATGCTGCCCAATTGACAGCCTACCAGTAGCTGTTTGCAGTCCTGGTTACTCCTTCCAGGGCTACCCACCAGAAAGGAGCATGGCCTTAGGTCTGGCCAATGCATTTCCAGGAGAAGATGTGCCGCCCAGGCCAGGCCAGGCCCGTTCCCTTAAGACGGCTGTGGCCCCTTCAGTGCTAAGAGGACATCCCTGAAGAGGAGTCTGCCTCACCAGGGAAACCACACCGCCACCTCTCTTTGAATGGCTGGTGTGGGACAGTTCCCAAAGCTAAGCTGAACAGAGCAGTATTGCCATGGGATCGATCTGCACTTAGCCAAAAGCAGGGGAAGATCTGCTAAATTCATGTAATAGCAAATATTCCCATAGGTTTTATTTTGATAGTGTGCCTTTAGAAAAAGTTATAAATTGTGGGATTTAGACAGCATTTTTAATGCAAATCAAGTTCAGCCCAGAGTATGAAATGCATCACCTTGGTAAAAGGAGAAAGAGAAAGATGTAAAAAGGCATGCCTTGTCAGTCTACATGTATATGTGTTTTAAATACTGGACATGTTGAATCATACACCCTATTCATTTTCCAATTAGATGTGTTTGCCATTTTTCTCCCCCAGCCCCTTCAGAGCACTTTATAAAGCAAACAAAGCATGTGCCTTGAGTATAGATCAAACCAGGCTTTTGTCTGACATACTATCTAACATTTTTCTGACACCTTCATACTTCCATGTCATTATAATTTAAGTTAATATGTATTCATAGGGCACAAGATCCTAGAGCCCCCTTTGCTAACATGTTCATGATTACCTATCTGCTGTATATTCGTTTTCCATATTATCCTTAGAGATCTTCATGTATGGAACATAGATCTAACATATACTAATGAACTCATTCTTTGAGTACCAATCCTTATATGGAACTAACTACACTAAGGAGCAGGTATCACAGAGAACCCATGTAGTGTGGGGATTAAGAGCACAGGACTGGCACTCAGGCAATCTGGGTTCTAGCCCCCACTCAGCCATAGAGCTCACTGGGTGACTTTGGGCCAATCAGACTCTCAGCCAAACCTACCTCACAGGGCTGTTGTTGTGGGGATAAGATTGAGAGCAGGAAGAGGAGAATTATGTAAGCCACTTCTATTTCAAAAAGAAAAACAGGATAAATACCTAATAAATTAATTTCAGCAGGGCTGGGAGAACCACAAGGTCTGCAACGATACTAGAAAGAATATTTTAAAAATGAAAATGAGGGAGATGTCAGAACAGTCCAATTAATACTGAACATGCTCAGGGAGCACTGGATTTCAATTGGCATGTTTTCGTGGAGGCAGGGATGAAACGCTGGAGAAGAGAAGTACTCCACGCTTCAGTATACTGTTGCAGGGCTCAGTTGTCAGCCTCTGCTACAGACAAGTTGCCCCTTCAGGCCCAGAGGGAGTGTTCTTCGCACACCTGCAGCTCTGAGAGCGTGCAGCTGATTACTAAGGGACGCAGGATGCTGGGCTTGATAGGTGCCTCCCTATCTGTGCTAGCACAGGGCTCTTTCATCCTTATCCTCATGACACAACCAAGCAGGGATCTGAACCTGAGTCCCAAAGCTTACCACACTGTGAACCAGTCTTCTCCAACCTGGTGAAGTCCAAGACATCTGGAGCAGAATCCCAAAAGTTCCTGACCACTGGGCATGCTGGCTAGAGCTCATGGGATTTGGAGTCCAAACCATCTGTCAGTCACCTGGTTAGGGAAGGCTGCCATTTATCAGTGCTCATCTTTTACTATTTGTTCTGCAAAGGGGCTTCCAATGGCAGTGTTCAGTTGGGTGTGAGGTGAATAGGGACGTCCTGTCATGAGTCAAGACTCCTCCATCAGAACAATCAGCAGCCAGAGACTATTTTCCTTGCAACTTCCTTTGTTGCTTTTAAGTACAAATCCATCAGAGTATGCACAGAGCAGTTTGTTGAAGCCCATCTATTGTTTACATCCAGGAACTCTCCTTATGAGAATGCCTGAGCCCCACCCCCTCTCCATGGGCCTCTCATTCAGTTGGGCCTCTTGTCTCTACTGATGCCTCACCCTGAGCCCAGTGGTGGGGAGAAGTGGCCTACATCTGAGCATTCCTCATTCTCAGAGACCTCTCCCACTGGCTATGCGTCTTGGCCATTTGGCAGGAACTGCCAGGCTTGATGAAGTGTCTGGCCTTGAGATAATCACCTCCCCATCCTACATCTCAGTCTTGACCTCACCCAACCTCCCCAATCTCACTGAAATATGTTTCAATTTCCAATTCTGAATCCTCTGAAATGCAGGCAGCTGCCTGTGGGGGTGATTGCCAAAGACCGCCATCCTACTTACTCCCAACACTCACTCTGCTTCTGAGTTATAGAAAGTGTCTTGTTCCCTTCCACCTTCTAGAAAACTGGTGAAAAGACTGTCCGACAGCATTGCATGGCACACGCCACTTCCCTCTTGCCACCTAAGGTGATGAAAGAACTGCTTCCAGCCAATTTGGAAGACTGCTATATCAGCCGCTCCTTGGGATGAGAGAGATTTCTAAAGGTGGCAACTGCTTCATGCTCTTGAGTGAAAGAGGAATGGAACAAGTTTCTTCGCAGTGCCATAATTGAAAGTTTCCATTTGGAATACAAAAATTGCATTTGACTATGGAAATAGAACATTAAATGTCCATTTTTAGCATGTCAGAGCATTTGGCTTTGAGAGGAGTTCAAGGTAGGGAACATTATCTCCTAGGTGCAACATCTTACCTTCATAGAGAAACTACTTCCCATCTTGTGGAACTCTGAAGAACTATGATGGTTACCTCTGGTCAGCTTTTCCAGAGGGAGTTAAGCCATCTCACCTTTATTTGATAGTTAAAATTGTGAATAGAAGTTTTAATGCTTCAATATGATTAGTTGATTTTCTATTTGGAATTACTGTACACTGCTTTAGTGTGAAGGAGGTAACTGCATGCCAATTTTGGCATGCAGGGTAGGCAGAATTAATCTTTCACCTCCAGCTGGAATAGCAACAAAAGCAAACCAATTACAGTTGCTGGGAAGCTCCCAGTGGATCCAATGGGGGGGTGAAGCATAATTGCTGCACGCATAATTTCTGGGAGACAGGGCAAGGGTGAGTGGCTCCCACACATCCTCTAATGGATCTTCTATGCTTTAAACATTAGTATTTCTTTAAAGCATGTCTCTATCTCCCTTCAATCCAACAATCCCAGGATGGCTTAGAAGAACACAAGTTCACAATCCTTAAAAGCAATTCCCAAAAACAAGAAAGCACTGCTTTGCAGATCTGACAGGCATTCTTTATGCCTGAATAACCTTGTGGTGAGATGGCAGTCATGTCCTCGTGTAGTTGCCTAGACTGACTGACAGAAACCGTCACTTGCTACCCAACTGCTCCTGATAGAGGAATATCACTGGAAATCCATTAGTCCCATTACCACAGACCTGCATTTGTTCCTTTAGTGGTCCAATTACAGCTTGAGGTGCCAGTTCTAAGCAGTTATCAGTGGCCCAAGGAAGAAGGCTTCCAATATCAACATTCTGCTACAAGCTGAAGTTTTAGTGGCCAAAACAAAGTTGTTTTAGTAGATAGCATTTTAACTATGGATTTTATTTCACTCCATTTGACAGATTCTTGGAATTCAGTATGCATGAAGCTCTACACACACACACACCACACACACTCCTTTCTAGTTTCTTCTTACATATAATCACATCCAGATCAAAAAATGTTATATTTCTGTATTAGAAGGCATTTGCTACAAACATCTTCTTTAAGTCCTTATAAACCCCACCCCATGAAAATTGGAATCTAAACTTCAGAAGAAGCAATTTCCCCCGTATTTGTAGATCAAGATTTTCATTTCCTTTCCACAGATTTCACTGTTCTTTATCATATGCCTCTTCAGGATTACTGTCAGTCTTAATATATATATGTTGGCATAGATTGCAGGCATTCATTTTTATAGAACGTTATAGAATAACCTTGTAGAGGAACAGTGAAAAATTCTATTGGTCTGCACAGAAGGATGTTATTTGTTTAAAATAAATTCATATAAGCATGCTTGGCTTTGATATGGAAAGTATGTGGGAAGATTTATTTTTGTCATATAATTATATTGGCTTTGAACACAGGCCATATGTTTCTTCTGACTGCAGCTTCCATTTTATATTTCACTACATGGTTGCCATGAAATATTGGGTTTCTCAGGATGTCCAGCTGTAACTGCACAGGAAATAAAGCTTTGGTTTGGCTAAACATGCAGTACAGTTTTAGCAAGAAACTTCAAGACACACTGTTGCCAACAACTATGATGGCTGTTGAATTGAAACCATGCATATTATTAAAGCAGGGAAACAAGCTTGTGCATATCTCTTACCTGCCCCGTAAGGTCAGCACAGGAGGCTCTTCTGTGAAAGCCACCCCTCAGGGATGGCAAATGGGCAAAGGGCCTTTTCTACGGCTGCTCCCCATCTCTGGAGCTCCCTCCCTAGAGAGATTCCCCTGGCACCGTCTTCCTTTTCTTTTCGGTGCCAGGCAAATACCCACCTTTAAAAAAAAATAATACTTAACCCTTGTGAATGCTGGTAGCCTTTTTTATATTTTTATTGGTTGTTGAATTGATGTTTTATTTTTCTAACTGTTCTAATATGTTGCAATATGTTGTTGCTTGTAAGCTACCTAGGATGTCCTTTGGCAGTAATAGACAGCATATAACTGTGAATATATACATGAACAAGTTCCCCTAAGTCCTGACTCAGATCTTGAACCTGGACTGCAACTGAGATGTAGGGGCATCATTAGCAGACCACATCTTCTGTCCTTAATTATAAGGACAGCAGCAGCTCTAAACATACTAATTTTTCTAATTGATACAGCTACTGATAAATGATTGAGAAAAGATGTGAAAAGATCCATTCTTTGCTCTTGCCCCAGTTTGTTATCCATGTCCTGACTTGCATGGAGTTCTGTTAAGTTTCTGAAACCTAAAATGTCTCTAAAAAGGCAAATAAAGCTTACAATTTTGCACTGCATGGGAAGGTGAATACTTTTTTGGGAGAGAGGGCAGATATGCACAAGTTGGGGGGAATAGCAAAGTGCAGAGGGCTTAGGAAGTTGCCAGATGCATTTTCAGCCTCTAGCAGCACAGTTCAGACCACTGCATGTTGACGGTCACAAAGAATGCCTTTTCCTTTTAAAGCAAAGCACATTGACAGTAGGTGGCTTGTTTTAAGACAATTTGTATTTGTTAGGGCACCGGGGAATGTGTTTAGAAAAAAATGTGTGCTCCCTGTATGCCTTGTTTCAAAAAGGGAAGCAGCTCCCACCACACACACTGATTTTGGCACTGGGGCACACACACGCCGGCTAGGGATCCAGCCACACCAATCCCAGAAAGAACTGGAGACATGCCTGTGACAACCATGTAGCAAGTCCAGGCCCTGGAGCCCAGTGTTTTCCTCCGCACGAGCACCCAAGAGTGGAAGCTGAAGGGGCACAGAAAATTGGCCAAGTGTCACAACCAGGGCTGGCATAAGCATGACACGCAAGCCAGCCAACACTGCTTGCCATAACTTGCTTGCTTCCTCTTCACTTCAATATTAAAAAGCTGACATAATCATGGGGTGGTCAGTTCACCATGTCCACTGATACAATGTGCATTTCATTTGTTTTTCTTTAAAAATCATTTTTGATACCAAAATGGTTCTTATCCCTCAATAACTGTACTGAAAAGCGGGGATAACTCCTTCATCTTCCTCACCAGAATGGTACTCTGTTTCAGTTTCAAATGCAACAGGGCATGTGCGTTTATGCGTCTGCAAGTTGGCAACCCTGCTTGCTTTCCTTTAATCAGGAATGCAGAAGAAGCTGTCAAGAACAGAATGGCAAGGCTGCGCAGGGGTGGAGAAGTATGACGTCTGTGCTTCACAACCCACAAGCTGTTCCCTGCCCCACACCATTAAGTCCAACGTCTAAAACGGCCTCGGTGTGCCACTGGCTGGTGCTATTGCAGTCTATGCCTCAGATACAAAGCTTGACCCCTGTAAGCTTCCCTAGAGGAGGAGGAGGCCTGGTTGAAAGCCCCATGCCCTGCCAGATTCCTACAGCAGCCCTAGGAGACCCTCTCCTTGACCACCACCACCCCCCCAGCCTAAGTCATACTGGTTGTGTTTTATTTCCCTTCCTATTCCCCTTTCCCAGCAGCCAAAGCCTTCTGGGCTGTTCACCACAATTTGCTTTAACCCATCCTCCAGATCCACAACATTTAGCTACAAAAGAGGCTCACTCTGCTTTTGCAGTGGGAGTTACCAGAATAAAAATGGATTTGGGGCAGGGAGCTGAATATGTGCATATTCCTCCAGGGTATTCCTACCTTGTACTCTTTACCATTATTATACTTATTTGGCTAGAACATGGATGCACAACTCTAGAGATGCTCAGTTCCAGCATTCATACTTCAACCAAAATATTTAATTATGTATGTAAAAATGCTTTTGGGGCTCCCCTGGGAGAATGGAACAGCCCTGTGTGTGTGTGTGTGTGTGTGTGTGTGTGTGTGTCCCGGAGGATGTGCGGCGGTTTCACCACAGAGGGTCCCTAAGCACAGATGCCCACCAACACTTCTCTCTGCCTTTCATCACAAGATCAAATGTTTGTTGCTCGAACAAAGAATAAGCGGTTCCTAAACTCTCAGGCGTTTGCTGCATCTCATTTCTATTGTTCATACTAAATACCAAAGAGAGAAAAACAGAGGCATGCTTTAGCTGCATTCCACCTTAAGGACAACAACAAAGCTAAGACATGAAGTGGACCGCACACAGGGATTCCGGTACCCTCGTGAGTGCTGATGAGACCCCCTGTGCACTGATGTCCAGGCAGGGCCCACCCTCCATCAACTCTGTCTTTGGCATCTGTGTGAAGGAACTATGAATGTACGAACAGATGTGGTGGTGTCCTACATATTTACATGAAAGAAAGTGACACAAACATACACGTCCCTGTTTAATATGGGCTTTCATAGAACATGCAGAAGAGCGAACAGCAGCACTGCACTTAGGGCTGAATATCAAGAAACTTTGACTACTAAGGCACCACCCTATGAATTGTTTGGTAGAGAAAAAGTACTACAATTTCCACAGTGGTGGCTGGGAGTTGTTAGGCTTTTTATGTCTGAACATGCATTAAACACCCTAAAGGTGCAATCCTATGTACCTTGCGGTACAATTCTACACACATCGACTCAAACACAGTACTGAGGTCAGTGGGATTTTTCCACAGACAAATGGGCATAAAGCTGTAGCCATAAAAGAATGTTGTACTGAACAACACTTAAGGAGAAAGAACCCTAAGCCAATACAGCATGGCAACGTAACACTGACCATGAGGCCTGATTTAAGAGACTTGTGAAAGAGTCTTTAGGAAAGTATTTTCTAGAGAACCTCTAGAAAAACACAGACATCACATGCATGATATTGGCTCAGACACTACAGCACCCATTAGATAAATGCAGCAGTTCATTTCCTCTGAATGCCTTGATTTTATCTTTGTTTTTAGTGCTCATCTGTGAAAGGTATCCCATGCAGAGCTTTGCAGAACTGTTTTACAATCCAATTTAAAACAACACACATCTTGCAACTGTTTTCCAAGTTCCAATTTGCATGTTAATTTCATAAAAACAGCTTGAAGGAATTGCCGAAGCCCAGGCCTTAAAACATGCTGGAAATTATACGCTAATGAAAGCAAACAGATATTCTGTTTGTATCTTGCTTGTTCTGTTAGTATTTTTTTCTGCTGCTTTTAAAGTAACCTTAGTTGTATGTCCTTGCTTTCAAAATGTTCTTTCAGAGTTTCAGAATACTTGGACAAAAACGTATTTCCATCATTTCATAAACAAGCCAAAATTAGAATCTGGTAATTAAGAATATGCTTCATGACAGCCTTATTAAATGTCCCTTAGCTTTTCCATTTGATTATTACCCCACAATTCAAAGACCTGGACCTGTGGCACTGCTGTCAAGAGACCTATACAGACCTAGGGTTTCCAAATCTACATTCATAAACACCTACTTTGCATACAATATTAATATGTATGCAAATTGTATTTGCGTGACTTTGCATTATTCTGTTAGCATTCATTCATTCTAACAAGCAAAGTTCAACTTGCAAGTACCTTTACTATCCCAATGGTGCTGGGTTTAAAGTAACCAAGAGGCACCACATGGACTTTCAGACCAAAGATCAACTTGCCAATTTTTAGATCTGGTGCTTCCAAGGAAATCGAAGGAGTTCACACAATATACATTTGGTGAGCGCGGTGATGGGCAATGAGGGAATAATCACGTGTCTAAGAAGTTGAAGGCAACCTTGCCTAACACTCTGTGCTTTCAAGCAGACAAGACATAGCTGGAGCTCTGAGACAAGCTGGTTTGTGTTGCAAAGTAATTCTACAAAATCCAGTGCTGCTGCAATGTGGGGTTACCTGCCAGTTAAACACTGCATAGCTCTTGAAGTCACCAAAATGGTTGTTGAAGGTTTTGGGGAAGAAGCTGCACGAATGTAGATTTTAAGCAGCAAAACAAACATCAAAGCTCCCTTATTAGGAGGAGAAGATCCAGAGCACCTGGAGGTAAAGAAGTGGAAGTGAATGTATGCCAAGTATGAAATACTGAGAAGACAGATGCATGTATGCTGCTGCCTGCATGGAAGGAGCAAAATAATGTTATTAACAGCTTTCCTACACAGTCTGGAAGATGGAACCTTTTCAAGGCAGCCTTCAAGATAAAAACCACATGAAACAGAAGCAAGAAAAATTGACACATTTGGCAAAACCCATAAAACAAGACATTCAAATCAATAAAAACAAAACTTACCAAAAAATAAAAATTCAGGCTTACGGAAGGGTAATGAAAATGGGCGGGTGTTCAGAGCTTTCCTGGAGATCTTCTAAGAAAGAGCCTGATGAAATTTGACTCCAGAGGTGAATGATCACTACTAGAAGGTCCTTCTTCTTTACACTTGCTACTCTAGGAGCCCTTAGCAGCAGCAGGTGAGAAGATCTTTGGTTGATGTCCTCAGAGTACAGGCAAGTTCAAATAATTTGCACCCAATTGTTCACCTTTAAAGAGTGAAAGACTTTACATGTGGCTTGAAAATGCACTGGCTCTGTATTAGTGTAGCACAAGCTAACTACCCAGTCTTTCCCAGCACTTGGAGAATATATTCTGTGCCAGATAAAGTTTCTGAACCATCTTCAAGTGGTGCCCTACATACAATGGTAGACTGCCCTGGATGTCACCCAGAAGTAAAGTCCTCCTTCTCCAGAAAAGCTGGTATAGAAATTATGACCTAAGTTGCAGAAGAGTACTGGCCACTGCCACCAGCACTTGACCTGCCCAATAAGCACTGAGTCCAGAGCACACCAAACTTGCATACTGGGTTCTTAAGGGGAAATACAACCATACCTAGGAGCAGGTGCAAGCCACTCTTCATTTTAGTCATTTCCTCTACCTGTGGTATCTCCAACTTTTGGAGGGCATGTCTCAGCTTCTTTTGCATCATCCATCCCCAAACCACCCACCTCTACACGCCATTTCAGGGGTTCCACTGTGTCGAAACAAGAGGTAGACCTAAGAATCATCTACCTGTCAGTGACAGTGCAGCCCAAACCTCCAAGTGTCCTCTCTCAATGATGCTGAAAAGCATAAAGGACCACATGAAACGCTTTAGCACATTAGAGCCCAATGATCATGGAGATGAGCAGAAGTTCCCAGACACTTTCTTCTGAGGCCATCCATCCAATGTGAACTTGAATACACACACAGAGTAACATTAACTGCACTCTGTTAGAATATTCTCCTGTAGAGGACTCATTATAAATTGAAGAGGGCGGGGTGTTAAAGCCTGTCAAACAAAGCTAGCAAAACAAAGACATCACTGTATCAAACCTGGGATTATTTCTTAAATTGCATTGAAAGCCCCATCTAAATTTATGAAGTACAAATTTTCAGAGCTAGCAAACAGCTCAATAAAATATGAATGCATACATTCTAAAAAGGTAAACATGAACTGCCTTCTATATGCAAACTATTCACTACTGTGAAGTTGTGCACATCTTCCAGTGCTTTTCATTCAGTTTGCCTCCGATCAAAATGTTCCCACAGCATGCATGTACATACATTGTTCCTAGCATTCTAGTGTGCAGAAAATTTCAAACACATGAAATATTTTAGTTCGAACACTGTTAATAAGACAATGAAATTCTTTCCTATTAGGCAAAGTTACAGTGACTATCAATTTGGACTATATGCCTGATAGTTCAAATACATTTTTGCCATATAACAGGTTTGCCAGTCTTAAATGGTTTCACATTTCTCTAAACCACAGTAAGAGCATAACATGAATATTTTAAGCAGCTTAACTTTGATTTAAATATATTTGCTCAGGATATGCTGGCAGCAGCCCAAAATGCAGTGTAATACCCTCAAAGCTGGCAATCCCAAACTCAATTTAAGAAAGCAGATAATATGGACTGGCAGCATTAAAGCAAATAAAGTCAATTAACTGAGAGGGGTTTTTACTTAATTTGTTTTCTCTTGCTTGAAATTGCAAAGGGCGGATATAGCTGAGGGATTAATGAAGAAAGAAATTAATGGAAACGGAAGGGGAATGAAAGAAAATATGGAATTCAAAGGGCTATTGTTCATTAGTTTGATCCTAATAGTAGGTTGTAGTCTCACAGTAAAAGCACATTTATTGGAGTAGTCTGTTTCTTCGCATTTCAGTATCTTACCTGTCCATTTCTAAGGATATAAATATGTTAACATATCCATCTATCATCTTGATTTTACTAGGAAGATTGAGGACCGAAAAGCCGCGGTGGAAGCACTCGAGAAAGCAGAGGAAGTGAACAATAATGTCAAGTTGAACCCCCGCAGTGGATCCAGAGGGCATTTTCACACTGTGGGCTGCCCACACTACAGAAAATAAAATTGCCAGTTCGCCACCAAAATCCTATGGCAAACCACTCCATAGAATTTTGAAGCACTAGAAGTGTGTAAAGTCAACTTATATGCCAACTAAATTTCATGCTTGTAGTTGTTTGTGGTGGTTACGGAGCACTAAAAGGGCCAGATTTGGCTGGCAAAAGAGCAACACTTCCGCCATTTTGGTTACTTAAGACTTTTTTGTTCACAGCACGGCTGGGGTCACGCTAGGGTGTAGCAGGAGCATATGCTATCCTCGAGTTGTGTGTTTCCAACTCTGGGATAAGAGATCAGAATTCCCAAAGGAAGAGACAAACCAAGCAGGAAGGCAAGCCACATGAACACTAGGATGGGCGATTAAAGGAGCAGAAGGCATAGGTCACAGCTGAGATCTAACAGAGGGAGTGAGATGGATTAAAAAATGGCAGACAGTGACTATCAGAAGGTATGTAGGAATGCAGATATATGGAAAGTTAATGAAATAGAGCTATCTGATAGAAGAGCAGCATATATGTGAAAATGTGGGATGGGGAAGAAGCAAAAAGAATAGATCTAATTCATGGCACTACTAGCCTGACAAAAAGCTTGAAAACTGAGTATAAAGAGTCTGGATTGAAATACACTTTGGGAATGTTGGGAGGGTACCTTTAGGGTGGGGATGTCAGAGAAATCAACTGATTAAGATAAAACCTGGGGACTCTGTAGTGGACTGTCTTTTTCCAAGTCACAGAAAGTTTGTGGACTGGGGAGATCTGTGCAAATTCACACTTTGTGATGATACATACAACACTGCAGTAGGAGAATGACATGGTTATCACCTAGTAGTAAAAATACTGACATTCCCTGTAAAAAGTCCCCATTCAGTTTCTGGCCTCTTTAGGAAGAATGAGACAGATCCTTGTCTGAAACCATAGACTGGTACTGTCAGTGAGAGAAGCAGTAATTAATATTGCTCATTAACCAACTAAATGTCACAGTCCTGAGCCACTATTCTGAAGGGAAGGGCCAGTCATGGAATGTTGAAGAACAGTCCAACTGTTGAAAGTGAAGCAGACAAAATAGGTGCAGAAAATGAACATCATGGCGATAACACTGATAGTATTTCCCATACTTACCCAAAAGGATTACATGCTGGGATGTGCATGATTCCTTGTGTCTCAGGAGTGAGAAACACTCCATTGTGTCTCCAGTGCTAAAACAGTATAAGAAATTTCTACCAGGGGGCTTCATTGCCCCAGCTCCCTGATTTGCCACAATACCATGGCTAGGCCAGAAGCAGTAAGAGTCCTTTTAAAAAACCTGAACACTAAACAGGATCAAATTTGTCACAATGCAGTAAAGATCTGTATGCAAGAAATCTTCCAAAAGGAAGTATACCTGCACTTAACATTCAAGGAGATATACTTTACAAGCCCCAAAGTCAGGCACTTGTACCTATCACTATAAAAGCGTACTTCTACTTATTCAACAGAGTTTTCTGCTTCCTGCTTGTACCACCTGTACCCACACGAGATCTTCTCTAGAGGGTCTTCAAAAGGGAGAAAACTGCTCCCTCCTCCCCATCATCTGTTCTGTTAGCAGTCAGGCACCACTGGATACAACTCATGTTTTATAGATGTGTGCAACACAGATGCAGAATGGACATCAAAAGAAACATGCTGAGTACCATTCCAACTACACCATCACTATGTTTACAGGGCAGTACAGCTACACAACAAGGACAGATTGAGGTCTAAGGGCTTTTCCCCAGTTTAAGACGTCTTGGCTTCCAGGGAGGTTGTATTTTTCTCCTCTTCCCTTCAGGATTTTGCTAAGGAGGAAAGGCCGCCTTTTTGCAAGCTGCAAGCCTACGTGAGTCCTTTGGTGCATATACATATAATAATTCAGCTCAGTTCACTGTGACTTACTAAATCAATAGTAAATAAGTTCCATCATTTCTATAATTATGTACTTCTCCGGTTTCAGAGATCCTTGTTCATCAGTGTCTGCATAACTGAGATATTTTAAGGTATTTTTTTTCTTCTGGAGACCTTGAGTGATCTGCATAATCCCCATTAACTATGCATAACTACAATGTCCCAACACTTACATGCCTATGGTCAAGTTGAACGAGTCTGAACATTTTTCAAATGTTGAGCTACAATTTTACTGCTATTAAAGCATTAATTAAAATATCTATGGAAGTACAGAATCCTAAAGCTTTCTAACCATGAGATTAAGTTTTGGTGCACAGAAATAGCATGGCCTTTGATCTCTACTACTTCTTGCCAAAAACCTTGTGCATATTCAGAATATGCACTTGAGGACATAAGAGCAACACAGGCTTAGAGCAAGGGCTTATCAAGAGCACCATTCTGTTCAGAAGGGTCAACCAGCCGCCTGGAAGCAGCCCATGAATAGTCCGTAAGTGCCACAGGACTGTCCCACTCACGTTCCCTAGCAACTGCTTTACAGAAGCACACTGCCTCCTCTCGTAGGGAAGGTGCCATATAGCCACCTGGAGCGGTAGCTATTTATAGCTTTCCCCTCCACGAGTTTGTCCAATCTCCCTTTAAAGCTTTCAGAATTCTGGCTGTCAGCATCTCAGGGAAGCAAGTGCCACCACTCAGCCACAGACTGTGCAAAGGACTACTTCTGCCTGCCCTGAATCTCCCACCATTCATCTGGGCTTCTAATATTTTAAGAGGTGAATAGTTACTTTCTCTGCATACTTTCCAGTGGGTGGCATTTGTTTACATATGCACTGACTCAAGTCAATCCAGGTGTTATATACACTATCGGCTCAAAACCTTATAATTAACTTCCCCTAGAGAAACACTGAGTAAATTGCTAATTTTTCCTCCTTGTATCAGCCCAGGCATCCTTAGTTATTTTCACATTCATCTCCCAGTTAGACATAAAGGGAGGAAGGGGTTATGTTTCAATGGAGCAGCAATGAAGCAATTCTGCAACTCTGAAATCAAACCTTAGAAGCAAGTTTAAACAGCCGAACAAGTACTTATTGGAAATATACAGAATTGTTATAAAGGGCCTAATTTATGGATATTGACATTTCATTTATTTACCCTGAATGTGTGTATATAGTAAATTCTTCACCTTGATCAATAACATCTCAGAATTAGGCTCATCTGAATTTGCTCCGGTTCTTGCAAGTACCTCTTACACTTGCCATTCATCACCAGGTTTTCCCATTTTGCACCCCGTGTGATGTTACAAGCCAGGGGAGAATCTGGCTTTGGGGGCACCTGGGCAAATTGCCTGCCCCTACGCCCTCCCCCAGCCACATGGGAGTGAGCAGGCCTACCTGAGCGTGGCAGCCTACCGCTGGGGAATCTCCCTTATGACCCAAGGCAAAGAGTGGCCTCTCCATACTACCTACCTTCAGGCTTGCTAGTAGCAGTGCTTTTTTTGCCATAGAACACACCAGAACAGAGTTCCGGCACCTTTTTCCAACAGATTTTCCACGGTTTAAAAGTAACTTTTGAAAATTTGATGTTTGGTCCATGTGGATTCGAATCGCCCTGTCAAGCGTAGCAGGTCGGCGGTAAGATCATTAAAACGGTGCATGCGGGCTGCTTGTGTGTCGAGTCCGATGCATGCATACTTCGTCCACAATGGTTGTGATGGCGCTGCTCGGCTTGTGGCACTGCTCGGCTTGTGATTGGTCGTGTGGTCGCGTGCTTAGTGCTTACCGCAGGTGGAGACCATTATGTTTCATTACACAACTGACGTGTGTGGGTGTGTGTACAGTGATTGACTGCATGCGAAAGGTAAATAATTTCATGAGTTCTGGCACCTTTTTTTCCTTACAGAAAAAGCACTGCCTAGTAGGAGTGGTAAAGCCACATGTGTAGGAGGGGAGGGTTACCTGGGGACACATAAGATAGCTTGGCTACCCAGTTTGCATCTTCCAGTTGAAACACAGACTCAGCCGTAACTCGCAGTTGAAGTTCCTGCATTTCCAAGCTTGCAAGATCATTCATGAACCAAAAGAAGTCCATTTGACAGCATGCATGTATTCAAAAGCTAAACTTAGAAAAATACTTTTAAACATTGTACAGAAATGCTTTAAGTCAAAGGGAGAAGAATGCATGCATCTCAAAGATTCACACATTTGATGCATACATGGAAAAATACACATGAAAATATGGATGGATTTTCATGTGAAAAAAAGTACACAAAAAAAAATAAAGCTTGCCATCTGCTATGGCCTTGAACTAGAACAAGCTTCAAGAGGGAACTGGGAAACCTTTAATGGACTCAGGCTTTGTTATTTAATGTATCCCTTGATGCCAGGCTGCACACCTCCATCCCCAACCCGTGCTTCCTCGTAGATAGGCTTACCGTGCCAATGGGCCACTGCAATGAGTTGCTGAGCAGCAAGAATGGGAGGACCTTTAAGGCTGCAAGAGCCTTGCTGCCATGGGAGAGGGGATAGGTAGCAGGAGGAGCTGGGAGCTGGGTGGGGGCCCCCAAGAAAACTTCCCTGGAAACGCCCCACTAAGCTGTGTGCTGGAATGCATTGAGAAAACAAGCCATTTCCTAATCAACTGAAAAGATACCAATTCTTCATTTGGTATCTGTGACAGGGACAGAAAATGGACTTCAGTTCATGAAATAGATTTCCCATGCTTCGCAAAAATCAGCCACCATTGGGGGGGGGCGCTTAAAAAGAGCGGTTACATTAAAGGCCCTTATGATGTGTTGGGGCTGAGGGGGTAGGAAAGACTATCATCAAGCATGATAGGGAAGTTTCTTATTGTTTTCACATGAGTTTAAAGGTCCACATAGGCTAGTGATAATGTGAATTCTGTTCACTAGCGTAACTACCTCCTAACCTAGGACCTGAGCATCTGCATGAAAATGTAAGAGTCTGGCATAAGAACTCTGTAATGGTTGGTGATCAGTCAATACATGGTGTGGCATATCAGAAATTACTTGGTTGATTGCATTACATGAGCAAACATAGGCCTTCCTGAGAATCAAAGACAATGAAAATGCAAAGCACATCTTTATTACTGGAGCTTCTAAATAAAATGGGTTAGATCCAGATTTACACTGAATCAACTACCCCAGGATTTGTAGACTTGCTTATCCCTACAGCAGCTCTTCCAGTTCCTGCAACATGCTACACAGAGAGCCAGGAGGACCTACTGAATGGGGTTTAGCAGGAGAAGGGATGGAGTTCCTTCCTTTTGTGAAAATTGTGGGTGGTACATTCTAGATCCTATGCAGCATGGCTACAATACAGAATCAAATACAGATGGCACTCCAGCAAGTCTAAGGAGTGACCTGCAAAATGATTTGGTTTTCCCATATGCAAGTACAGTAGTTCAGGTTAGTGTAGAACTCACAAGGTTGGTTATGTTCCCAAGAAGCAAAATAGATGGACTCGCATGTTGCTACCCCTTTTTAGGAGTTGCACTGTTAAAAATAGAGTTTAAATAGCTATTTTGTCACTTTGCAGGTTCCTCCCCAATACACACTTGCTCAGATAAGGCAAGTTAATTCAGTTAACTGTAACATCAGTTATGTAGGTGGCTCTGTTTGGAGAACAATGAGATACCTTCAAAGGGTTTTTTTTAAAGGTTGGGAGAGCAGCAAGTGGAGCCAAGAATGGTTAGCAAATACCAATATATTTCCCAATGAAAACAAACCATTTGCAATATTTAGGTATTGCTTGGAGGCATTTCAATTTTTGATGCCTGGAATTCACTTGGCTTAAGAGCTGGTGAAACATGTTCTTTTTATGTAACACTCCCTGCACTTCCCGCACTGGAGATGTGCATGAAGCAGCTATTGAGCCGTTTGTTATCGTACCTATCAATGAAAGCTGCTGAGATACTATTTTGTAACCCCCACTTTATTTCCAAGTAATATTGTGATGCCAGCTGAAGGTCAATAGCCTTTAATTGTACCAGCACAGCATGCTGCACTTCCTCTCCATTGCATGACATGTTTCTTTCCAAGGATGTGTTATAACATATGGAGGGCCCATATGTCTTTCTCAGGATCCATATGCTTTGATTTGATTTATAGCCTTCATAATAACATTTGATTTTGGCACACGTCTCTGTTTGAGGGAAATGAAGTCTGTACACTATTCAATTTGGTTAACGCAGGAGACTCCTTGTCTCAGTTTCTATTTTATTGACAGAATTGTATCTAAATAGTAGTGGGATTGCCACTGCCCTTCATCTGGAAATGATATAAAATGTATCAGCTATAATAAAAAAAATCAGCTGGTTAACTTTATAACACCTGTCCAATCCAGAGAATATTAAGTGTATCTGAGATTCACTGAAAATAGCAATAGGTAAGGTCACAGGAACAATTATGAACCATTCATTTTAAAATAAGAAAACACATGCTTAACTTCCAATACAGCAAACCAAAAGAAATGTTTAGATTTAAAAAAACACGATGAAGGTTACCTTAGGTGGAGAAGGGATGCTGGGACCAAATACACCTCAGATTGCACCCTAAATGGATTTTAAGCAAATATTTTTCATAGCCCATTCATTCATGTCACTTTCAGAGCAAATGGTTATGACTGCCTTGATGAGAACCAGTAAAGGAAAGGGTCTGATGAGCAGGCTATGGGCTTATGCTGGAAAGCACCTGATCAGAATAATGACTGAAATATAGCTTCTGTCAAGCATCATCAGCTAAAGATTAGTTGCTGTTATACTCCTGTGCCATACAGAGGGGACTTGCTAGCTTTCATATTCCTCATGCAACTATTTGGGGACTTCATATTCTGTTAATTATAGATATTAATCACAAATTGTGTGCATACACACCAGTGTCACACAGTCATGTCAGGGTGGGGGAGCAGGTTATGACTATGCTCTGTGGTCATAGATCATGTTGGCATTACTGAACCCCATTCTGTACAGCAGCTGGACAGTTCTGCTTACTATTTACTCAAAGGCAGTTGTACCCTAAATGGTTATGTAAGACAAGAGTATCAGACTCCATTTGCCAAATGATATTGAGCATTCCTTAGTTACATTTTCAGAATGCAAACATGCCAAATGCCTAATGCAATGCTTGCATGTATTCAGATGCATGTTCATGTAGCACCGCAACAGTCTCCTGAAAAGCTGCTGCTTCTCTTCTTCGTGCACCCAGTGCTGGTTCCAGGTTTTTGAGGGCCTTTAGGCAGGACATCTGAACGGTCACCTCCCACATGAGTCTGAG
Source organism: Varanus komodoensis (assembly GCF_004798865.1). Taxonomy (NCBI): domain Eukaryota; kingdom Metazoa; phylum Chordata; class Lepidosauria; order Squamata; family Varanidae; genus Varanus; species Varanus komodoensis. The sequence goes on from NW_025335268.1 coordinate 61,579,173, forward strand.
TTCTTACCACTTCTGCTACTAGATGCTATTGCTCCTTACCTTGTCACATTAGCAGCAAGACACAAGTGAGCAAGCAATGGTGAAGAGGAACATAAATTGCAGCAAGCTTTTTCACTGGGCCCCGAGCAGGTACCATGCCTACCTTTAATGCTAACCCTGCATTTGCCCATCTCAGAAAACTTTGGCTCTCCAAAGTTGGGATGTCATAGCCTAGGAGCCAAGCTCTTTGTCCTCAGAAAGTCCCGATTCCCTCATCCTTAGCTCCCAAGGTAGCTGTTCAGCAGGAGGGTCAAATTATAGAAAGGTAGCACAAGGCTTTCCCCTCCTCAGGAGCCAGTTCTTCAGGAACATCCCTGCTCCTCCTGCATCCGGAAGTAACCATACTGCCATTCTTGGACTCATAGGGACCAGCTTGGAAGATGGCAGCATGCCACAGCCTCTCCGTTGTTAAGCCTGAGACTGCTAAAACCACGCGCCCTTTAAGAGAAGACACCTTTGTGCAGAGACAGGACTTAACCAAAGTAAGGGAAACCTCCACTATCCCAGCAGTCACCATTTGCTGCTTGCTGGAGCAATGTATGAATCAGGGTGGGACTTCTAGGAGCATTTTATGCTGCTGTTCTGCTCTGTTCTTGTCTCCCTGGGAAGCCCATCTTGCCCGAAATCCAGACCAAACCTGGATCTCAGGCCGTACCAGCACCTACCTATACTAAGGCCTCACCATGACAGAAGCACAATATGAAACATGAGGCAGAATCAAGTGGTGCCATTCTGCAAATCTGAACACAATGAATGGGATTCCACTGAATCTTTCTATTGCACAAGTGGCTGGCATTATGCTTGTGCTACAGGTTTGTGGAACTGTGCTTCTAACTTTAAGATTGCCCTCTTGCACCTAATAATTGTGAACCCAGTTTCTAACAGATCATTTCTGTTAACGCAATGACAGATAATGGCCCGCATGAGGACCTCCGTGCAACATATACCTAGAATGCTTTATGATGCATTTTTGTTCCTTAATGGAAACTAATCTGCATCAAAATAATTTGTAATACATTATGCTTAGGACCTGAGTGTATGAACCATCCACCTTTCCACTCTCTCCCCACAATGATATTTGTAATGAACTAGAACCTCAAGAATCATCAATAACATCCCCACCTATAATTTCTGACTCAAGAGTGCACACAGCAGAATCCACTATTTTAATATATATCCTTTTCTCATTAAATGTTGTCTTTCTTAGAACGGTACTTAAGATATTTGCTGTGTGCGCTGACCTTTCTATTTGCTGCCCTTTGCACTACTAAATATCTTTGAGGCCTCCTGCCAAGTCAAATCCAGTAAAAGGACATATGCTATTCAATCCACAACCCAGTAAGGTGCCAAATGTTTAGACTGCAAAATCTGTGAGAATAAAAAATGAAGCTCCACCGAATGCAAGGCATTTTGAAACAATTGTTTTTGTTGAGAGTTACATCTTTACAACACCTAGAGAAGTGTTGATGAAACCTTGTTCCAAGGAATCCTGAAGCGATTTCTTGATGCAAAAATCAGTAGACGCGCTTCCCTTTGCAGACACCATGTGGTGTGAGCACTGAGCATTGTCTAAAGCAGGGGTGGGCAATTAATTTTCCTATGGGGCCACATGAGAAACTTTGACAGTTGTTAAGGGCCAGACCAATACACTTACAGCTCTGCTCAATATATATATCTCTATAAAAACAGTAAATGAAACATTACAATGATACAATGAAAATGTGGAGCACAGAACACTATTTAATGAATATCCACAAAAACATTAACATTACATGAAAAGCAATAAATTCAATGCAATTTAGCAGATCCTTCAAAATAAAAGCAGTTGTATTGCTTGCATCTGCATTACGATGATATATATTTGCAGTGACTTTTACTTTGCCAGTGACCTCATGCGGGCCAGTCAGGGTCAGCCACTGGGCCGGATGTGGCCCGCGGGCCGTACAATGCCCAGGTCTGGTCTAAAGGCGCATTGTCAGTTCACACAGGGCATCATTGGGAGAGCCAATAAATAAGCAAGTTGCAGATGCCCCCGAGACAGGCAAAAGCATTCAGTGCCAGAGATTACACAGCTGAAGAGTGCTCTGTCATGGTTTTGCAGGGCATGACCTACCAGGTAATAGGCACCTTGTAATGAACTGTGCATGTGCCCCTGATGGCACACTGCTATGGACCACTAAGTTGCTCCATTCCATTCATTATTTAAATTCACTTCACCCTTTTTCCCCAAAGAGCCCTAGATGTACATAGTTGCCCTCCGCCACACAACAGCTCTGTGCATTCGGTTGTGAGAATTCAAGTGTAGGCCTGCAGTCCGGCTCTGACACTTTAATCACTGGCTTTCCCATTATCATCATCACACTGTTAGATTTCACACCTCATTCCTCTTGTGCAATATTCACACAAGTCTTATGATCTCAGGGACAGAAGGAATGTGTGAAGGGGGACTGCAAAGGGATACTACTTGAAAATCCACAAACTCAATCTTCCCAGTGAAACTAGATTTTTGCCATCACATTTTATGCTCTATTGAGAATGATTTATGCAACTGCCTGTCTTTGCTCTGCATTCAGTCCAGAATAAATAAATACCTGGATTTAAACCATTTTTGTCCTAGCAACTTCAATGGCATTAAGAACATGAGCCACAATTTGGTTAAAGTATCACACTTTTCTTAGGAAACTTGCATAAAACTCAACATATTTAACAGAACAGCATCTGGCATGTCTGTGATTGGTGGGTGTGGGGCAGGGGGAGGCAGTCCTGCCCTAGAGAGAATAGTAGTGCATTAAAGAAGTTGCCACTTTCCCAGTATTATATGAATGAAATACAGTATGTGATTGAGTCAGGAAAGTTCCAATTAAGGAGGATAAATGTACATTTACTGGTATGTATTCTATTAGATTTTTACTGGACAAGAATCAGTTTGAATGCTTTCAATAAGTTATTATTTCATTAGCTGTGGAGTAATTTCTTATTTAGCTATTTCCATGCCTTTTAATACAACTCACAGAAATATGAAAACATAAAAATTAAAACTCATATATAAAATAAAACTAAAAAAGGTAGCAGCAAACAACTCAACCCCAGGCCAGAAAGTTCTGTTTTTGCTACCTGCCCATAAGTCATCTCTGACTTATGGCAGCCCTCCGAATGAATGCTTTCCAAATGTCCTTTCTTTGATAGTCCCACTCAGCTTCTCTAAACTCAAGGCTGAAGCTTCCTTTATAGAGTCAATCTCTCTTGTTATTGGTTACCTTCTCCTCCTTCCCTTCAACTTTGCTAGCCTTTGGCTTCTCCAGTGAATCATGTTTTCCCATCATTGATGAAAGGCATATTAGAACAAGGCGGCTTTTCAAGGGAGTTATGAACTAAACTAGGAGGGTTAGACACCCCAGGGAAAGGAGTTCCACAAAAACAGGGCCACCCACAGAAGAGACCCTGCTATTGTGTCCCCTGATCTGACTGGCTCTGATGGCAAGCCTGGAAGCCAGGCTTTGCAATCTAGTAGTTGAGCTTAGAAATATGCTACAGCCCTGATCAGCCCCCAGCCACTACAGTGGACCAACTAGAGAGCATCTGCCAACTACTATTATAGGTTACTATTATGTATTTAATGAATATAAATTCAAGCCAATACTTAGGCAACAACATTCCCTTCTAACAACCAGCAACTAGCTCAGTTCATGCAGTGGGCAAGACGGGGGTCCATCAATTTCTACAGATTTTTATCCTGGATTCCATATTTTGTTTTTGGCAGGCACAATGGATTCCTGCGAGAAGAAAGGGCAGGAAAACTTGACTGAGCATGTGGACGATGGTCCTCTGGACCCATGCTGTTCCATTGCACTGCACTTGAGACAGTGTGGTATAGTAGTAAGAGTATCAGCATAGAGCATAAAACAGCCAGCCACAAAGCATACCGAGGCGGCCTGGGCCTCTCCAAACTTAACCCATCTCATTGGCTTTGAGAACCCCAAGCATTTCAAAGGAGGGATGAGATAAAATGCCAGAAATAAGTATGAATTCTCAAGCAGGTGGCTATGGAGCATTAGGGGATGGTTGCCTTTTCATGGCTAACTGTACAATTTTTACTACCTCCTTTGTAATGCAAAGCAGTCAACAAAACCAGTATTTTTTTCATGTCCTACAATTTCTCACTGAATTACAGCCAGAGAAATGAGTTTCAAAAAAGCATTGCATCAAAAACACCAGCATCTTAATATAAACCCTTGTTGATTTGACTCTGTCATGCATACTACTCTTAACTTACAGTGTACTTAAGACATCAACATTCATTGACTCTCTCCACAAAGTTGCCAGATTGCACAAAATGAAGCTGTATGAATTTCCATTCACAGAGGCAGGTTCCTTCACAGTTTGGGGGGCTTTCAGAAACTGAAGTATGATCATGTTACAGAATAAATCCCCCCACACCCAGGTAATGATGAAAGTGATCTATTGATACTTCAGTGACCACTGACACTTTACTTGTGACTCAATCAACATTCAACGTAGCAGAAAAAGTTTGAGTGGAATATGAAAGAACACTTTGTCTGGTTTCCAAGCTTTTCAAAATAGTACTGATAATACAAAATAGTTTAGGTCAGTCCTGAAATTGCCAACATGGATGTCCTGCTGTAATCTTTTCCAGTCATTGTAAGCCAGGATGTTGGAGCAAATTTCAATTACTTAAGAGTTCAAGTTCAAGAGTTTCTTTTGAAATGAACAACAATGCAAGGGTTGGACAGTGGAACAACTTCAGCTCTTTCAGATTAATTCAGCAAACCAAAGTTATTGGTTTGTAAACCTGGACTACCTAACTGCCTTCCACTCTGGTGTAATAGAATGAACACATCTGGAATTAATTTACCAATGTATTGTTTAAAGGGCACCATGGATTAAATTCCTTGGGCTGATTCAGATTGTTGCATACCGCTGTGTCTGCATACGAATCCCTGCATGCCATTCTTTCCCTCCTCCATTCTTTGTACACCATGGCTGAACACTATCTCAGCTACTTAGCTATGTTTCAACTGGGGAAGTATGGCTAGCAGATTTGGAACAAAACCAAGATCTAAAAACAGAATGAAAAGACTGCCAGTGGGTGACTTCAATTAATTCTATACAGATATCACAAATGCATGTTGTATTCACAATAGGGAAAAAAACCCCGATTTCCTAGATTACAAGTAAAATGGTTTAGAGACCACCTGGGCCCATATTTGCTCCTCCTAGTCATAGCTTGCTTCAGAGTGTGACTGCTGTTTATGCAGGGTCCAGGATGAGAATGGGAGGAACAAAGAACATGGACCAGCAGACAATCATCCCTACACCCTTTTTCTTGCCCCCTTCCACCTCCTATCACCATGTTGCTTAATTTTGTTTGAAAATTAATTGTATGCAATTTATCCTGAAACCTGCTATTTCTACCACACAGATAAGCCATTCAGAGCTGTAACCATTCACATTCTGCTTGCCCTGAAATGTTTCTAATAATGGTAGCCCAATGATTTTAAGGAAAATGGAGCCCATTCCATTTGCATCTTGCAACTATAATTTTAAACACGAAATTAATGACTTTCTAACAAAGTTATTGATAAGCACGTAAAACAGACTTCCATACCTTCATGTTGCACTTGCAAGTTTTCCATTAGCCGATTCCCTGCTCTGCCCCAGTGCTCAGGCAAATCAGTGGCAGAAATTACAATGGAAGAACAAGCAGTGCTCAAGCCTACAAAGTGCCCAAGTCAGCACTCAGTAGCAGAGAGCACACACAGAAACACAGATATGCACGGAGAGTAGTCAGATCCATGCCACTCACAGAGAAGGGTCCATCAGCAGGTAGTTCCCACAGGCAGGCCAGCAACTTACATCAAATACAGACATTACATCAAGAAGCTCCTATAACCAGCTACTGGGCTTTTTATCCTGCAGCTGCCATGGCCTCACGCAAATCCCAGCTGCTGTCATTAACATTGATTGCAGAGAGTGCTCCCCATGCAGAACACCCTCTGCTTGCGAGGAGCCCCACTGTTCCAGAGCAGGCCTTTGCTGAAGTCTGGAACTCTGGCAAGGTTCCTTGAGTTTGTCCTGCTTCTTCTAGCATGGATGTACCCTGGATCTTAGGGGTTCTTGTCTTTCTTCTCTGAGGTAGCCACCTCCTCTTCCCAAGAGACTGGAATTGCAGTGAGTTCCTCAAAGACTCTGGCCCCAAGCAGGGTTACTTGAAACCTCTAACTCTTTCTCCTCAGAGAAATTTTCTATGTGGCCAGAACATCCTTAGCTGACAACTGTAGGAGTAAGCTGCTGGTTTAGATAGGCATTTTGTCTGATTCGGAAGGGCTCTTCTGCTTCCTAGAATATCTCCAGCAAACATAGTTTCTAAGATGTAATGCAAAGCTGTAGTTAATTAAGCTAGGAAGTCTTCATTTTTGGTGTGCCAAAAAGAAAAGAGAGAATGGGCAACACAAGGATAAAGTGTGTGGTCACAAGGCATATGTACATGTCTATTTGCCTTTTTACATCTGAAATGTACTTATATGGACCTCACCAGATGTTCAACACAGAAATCAGATTGACAATTTGCTCTGCAGCCAAAGATGGAGAAGCACTAAACAGTCAGTAAAAACTAGACCAGGAGCTGACTGTGGCTCAGATCATGAGCTTCTTGTTGCAAATTTAAGCTTAAAGTAGGGAAAAGCACTAGGCCACTCAGGTATGACCTAAATCATATCCCTGATGAATATACAGTAGAGGTGACAAATAGATTTAAGGAATTACATCTGATAGACAGAGTGCATGAAGAACTATGGATGGAGGTTCACAACATTGTACAAGAGGTAGCAACTAAAACCATCCCAAAGAAAAGAAATGCAAGAAAGCAAAATGGCTGTCTGAGGAAGCTTTACAAATAGCTGAGGAAAGAAGGGAAGCGAAAGGCAAGGGAAAGATACATCCAATTGAATGCAGAATTCCAGAGAATAGCTAGAAGAGATAAGAATGCCTTCTTAAATGAACAGTGCAAAGAAATAGAAGAAAACAATAGAATAGGGAGGACCAGAGATCTGTTCAAGAAAATTGGAGATATGAAGGGAACGTTTCATGCAAAGATGGGCATGATAAAGGACCAAAATGGCAGGGACCTAACAGAGGCAGAAGAGATTAAGAAGAGGTGGCAAGATTACACAGGAGAACTATACAAGAAAGAGCTTAACATCCCTGATAACCACGATGGGGTGGTCACTGACCTCGAGCCAGACATCCTGGAATGTGAAGTCAAATGGGCCTTAGGAAGTCTGAGCAACAACAAAGCTAGTGGAGGTGACAGTATTCCAGCTGAGCTAGTCAAAATCTTAAAAGATGATGCAGTAAAAGTGCTACACTCAATATGTCAGCAAATTTGGAAAACTCAACAGTGGCCACAGGATTGGAAAAGGTCAGTTTACATTCCCATCCCAAAGAAGGTCAATGCCAAAGAATGTTCAAACTACTGCACCATTACACTCATTTCACATGCTAGCAAAGTTATGCTCAAAATCCTACAAGCTAGGCTCCAGCAGTATGTGGACTGAGAACTACCAGAAGTACAGGCAGGATTTCGAAGAGGGAGAGGAACTAGAGATCAAATTGCCAACATACACTGGATCATGGAGAAAGCTAGGGAGTTCCAGAAAAACATCTACTTCTCCTTCATTGACTATGCTAAAGCCTTTGATTGTGTGGATCACAACAAATTGTGGCAAGTTCTTAAAGAGATGGGAGTACCAGACCATCTTATTTGTCTCTTGAGAAACCTATATGCGGGTCAAGAAGCTACTGTGAGAACTGGACACGGAACCACTGATTGGTTCAAAATTGAGAAATGAGTTTGACAAGGCTGTATACTGTCGCCCTATGTATTTAACTTATATGCAGAGCACATCATGAGAAAGGCGGGGCTAGATGAATCACCAGTTGGAATTAAGATTGCTGGCAGAAATATCAACAACCTCAGATATGCAGATGATACCACTCTCATGGCAGAAAGTGAAGAGGAACTAAAGAGCCTCTTGATGCGGGTGAAGAGGAGAGTGCAAAAGTTGGCTTGAAACTCAACATTAAGAAAACTAAGATCATGGCATCCGGTCCTCTCACTTCCTGGCAAATAGATGGGGAAGAAATGGAGGTAGTGACAGATTTTATTTTCCTGGGCTCCAAGATCACCATAGATGGGGACTGCAGCCAAGAAATTAAAAGGCGCTTGCTCCCAGGGGGGAAAGCTACGGCAAATTTAGACAACATACTAAAAAGCAGAGACATCACCCTGCCAACAAAAGTGCGCATAGTCAAGGCTATGGTTTTCCCTGTTACAATGTATGGCTGTGAAAGCTGGACCATAAGGAAGGCTGAGTGCCAAAGGATTGAGGCCTTTGAATTGTGATGCTGGAGGAGACTCCTGCGAGTCCCTTGGACCACAAAGTGATCAAACCGGTCAGTCCTAGAGGAGATCGACCCTGACTGCTCTTTAGAAGGCCAGACACTGAAGATGAAACTCAAATACTTTGGCCACCTAATGAGAAGGAAGGACTCCCTGGAGAAGAGCCTAATGCTGAGAACAATAGATGGCAAAAGAAGAAGGGAACAGCAGAGAATGGGGTGGCTAGATGGAGTCAGTGAAGCAGTTGGTGTGAGCTTAAGTGGACTCCGGCGGATGGTGGAGGACAGGAAGGCCTGGAGGAATGTTGTCCATAGGGTGGCGATGGGTCGTACATGACTTCGCAACTAACAACAACAGAAAAAGCCAGGGCGGCTTATTTTATTTGACTGTACATATTTTAATTGTCATTGTTTTAATGTATTTTGTATTCGATGTTGTAAGCCGCCCCGAGGCCTTGGCAAGGGGCGGCATAGAAATGTTTTAATAAATAAATAAATAAATAAATAAAAAATTGCAAGAACAAAAGGTCTTGAAAATGACAGCAATGAAGTATGTTGATATTATCTCTAGTTAGACAAAATGCTTAAGGGTGGCCCCGATTCTTAACTATAGCTATGGTCCTGACTTTATTACTTGCAATCAAAAGAACCTCTGTTCCACCACAGTTTGATTTAGGGTTTAAGATGCTCATGGATGTTCATCATTTTGGTCAGAATACTTATTTTAAAAAACCCAGTTGACTGCCTAAGGAATCTGCAAGTGAATCCTAACTTTACTTTTCCTGTCCACATCTTTAACACACATGCCAGGAAATGAGAAAGCTATAGCTAAGGATGAAAATGTGACAGAGAAAGTCAGGAATATGTGATTAAGATATAAATCTGGTTGCCTGGATTCAAAGATTCTTCCTAGCTGCATACCATGATCTCTCACCTCACTGTTCTCCCATTGCAAAGGCTTATATATTTTACCATTTCTTCCCTGCTGGCTTGAATGCATCTCAGCTGACCGTAGCTAAATTTTAAAGCAAATTCTAATAATTCTGAACATATGCCCCCCAAATTATTCCTTAGGTGTCTTGCTCTTGATTACTTTTGGGGTTCAAATACATCATCACTTCAAGACAATAATTACCACTAGCAGTAGCTGAGTAATTGCATAACCTTTGGGAGGTCAGAAATAGGTTATTCAGGAGTGTGCAGTTCAATAACACAGTCTGCTAGTTTGTGCAAGAGTATGCAGTGTGTTTAAAATTCAAGGCACTGGCGTGTGCCATGAAAATTCCTGTACAGGAAGTCCCCATTTGACTGCAATTCCATCCCACACAGCTCCCAGCTAAAAGGCATCCAAAAAGCAATTACTAAGATTCTGATTAATTGCATGGTGGGATATTCTTCCCTTCCCCTTTGAACTATAGTCTTTGCACATCATCAATAAGGGGTGTGATATTACAAGCCAGGCTTTACAAAAGGTCCCCCAAATGCTCTGACATTTCAGAGAAAATATGTGTGTGTGTGTGTGTGTGTGTGTGTGTGTGTGTGTTTAAAAATGAACAATTGAACATTTCAATACATATTAATATGGTATATCTTTTGGCTTAGCTAATCTGCTGGCTTAATTGTACAGATGATTTGAAGGCTTTTAAAAGTAGTTTTATTCTTTCTTGGAATTCAATATTGTTCTTTTTCAGTGGAAGTTCTGAATAGTTCTTACTTTCCTGAGGAATATTTTGCTTCCTTGTTTTCATTGCTTCTCTCAGGTTTGGCTGCTTTCCATCTCTTCTCTCCTATGTATCTCTTAGATGGCTTTTATTTCTATCAGTATCTTCCTAGTTATGCTGAAGTTCTCACCAAGTGATGACATTTCTGCCACCTTCACAACTTTACTGAACTTCCATTTTCACTCCCGTTGGCATAAGACAGATACAAGACTTTTCCCAAATTGCAAAGATTTAGTCCGAGGCAAGGTGAAGCAGCAGACAGATGGACATGCGTATGCATGCACACACCAATGTGCACACACTCGCAGGATGTGTGTGTAATTTCATTTCAAACAGCACCTAAACAAATGACAGCAATTAGCTTGGCTGCATCATATTCTTTTGCTTAAAGAAGCTGAAGAAGCAGAAAAAGGCAAAAACAGGATGGGCCTTACCATCAGGCATGACAAGGCAGCTGCCTTAAACACAACATTGTGCACATCATCAACCTGCAACAAAGTTTGAAGTTATTCGTGTTTAGAACTGGAAAGAAAATTCCTACAACTTTCAGCATGTCCCAGCCAATATGCTGAGTTGCAAGACTTTACTCTGCCTAAACATGAGTAGGAAGTGCAACCATATGTATGTCTACTCAGAATAAAATCCCTTGAATTAAACTGGGTTCATGTCTTTATAAGCACATACAGGATTGTTACCTTATAGTTACAGGAATTTGGACACCCCAGGTATAGAATGCCCCCCACCCCAAGAGATTTGTCTGCTGTCTGTTGTAATCTTTTCAGAATCAGGTGAAGACCTTTTAGATTATTTCTAAGACTCTTACATTGATGCCAACTTTTGTTTGTTCATTTGTTTTACTCTAGTTTTATTTTGTTTTAAAATGTTCGTGTTTTAATTGTGTTTTCTTTTGCTATTTCTTTTGCTATTGTCTTTTGCTAATATAATGCTATTCAGTCAGTTCAAGAAGTGTAATCAATACATAAATAATAAAAACATTTTTTTACTATTGTGTGTGCACGGGAAAAGAGTGCCATTTGAACTTTCTTCCTTGGGTACCAAAAAGGTTTTGGCCAGCACCAGCACCCATATAATAGGCGATGTCTAGCTCTCTTGCATTGACACGTCAGTGTCCCTGCTCAGCCTGGACCATGCTTTTTCACAAAAGCATCCATTCTTCCTCAAGTACATACATATACAGGTTTTATGGACTATTACAACTCTGCAAATCTATTGCTGTTGCTCATCTATATTAAACCCTGCCCCAGAATAGAGAATTGATAGATACAGGTATGCACACACCAGGAACCTGCCACTCTAGGGGGGTTCAGGACATCAAGTTCAGAAATGGCATGTGAGAAAATTGTGCACAACATGTGAACCACTGTAGATGGGAGTGCATCTTCACTAGCAGTGGCAGTCTCAATGGAAGAGATACGGGAAAGAAGCTTTCCCCAGCATGTCTTAGCTATGCTGGTTGTAGCACAACACATCTCCAAGACACCAGATCGAACAAAGCTGCCCTAGAGGTATCAGCATCATCACAGAGCATTAATGCTCAGGAAGTCATGCTCTTATTTGGAGTGAGAGCCAGGGCCTGCAGCATAATTGCTGAAAGACAATTGCTGCTGAGACCTTCTGCACGTCATAGAAACAGAAACAAAGCGAGTCAGAAGGGGCCTCCTGGGCTATCAGTCTAAAGTCCGGTTCCAGCCAGTTGAAATCCCCAACATGTGGTTGTCCAATCTAGAAACACAGAAACATGTCCACAGGCCTCAAACGAGAGGTCTTCCTTTTCTCACCTCCCTCCTTACGTTTCAAACCTTCAGACAGGCTAGGCCCACTGGCTGCTGTGGAGGGAAGTTCAAGGCAATCTTGGCCACCACCATCATTGCCCAGATGCTGTACTTCTGGCACCTGCAGGTGCTTGGGAAGCAAAGGTGATTGCTGTGGCCCTTCAGTGCTTTGCTCCACAGCAGCCCAGTTTGCTGTGACAATAACTTCTGCTGCCACCACTGCCTGTAGATGAGGACGGGGGACCAATCAGACAAGAGGGAATCAAGCAGGTCTTTTATTTTGCCTTCAGCCTTTTATTCTGTTTCCATCCTTTTACAGAGGTGGCTGGGCACACCAGGGGACAGGAAGGAAACCAACAGTGTTTCCATCTTTTTCTTAAAGAGGTTGTTGAGGGGCATGAACGGTCAAGCAAGAGGGTGCAAGGGAAAGCAGCAGTGCAGGGAGATCATGCCGGCCATCTTGTCCAGGTCCCCCTGAAAAGCTGGCAAAGGCAATACTGAGAAGGTCCAAGCCTGAGCCTTCCTTGTCCAGGAAGCAGGAGTGCCACTCACAGAGGTTTGGCTCCAAGCCCTTCTTTCCTTTACTCTACTTTGGGTAAATGCACTCTTCTGTTTTGTAGCTGCTAGACAAACAGCAAGAACATTTCTCTCAAATGGATTCCGACACCACCTACTGAGGAGAACAGGCCCAACTCTGTCTCAGTCAACTGGCTGACTGCTTGATTATTGTTGCTTTGCTAATTATCTTACTCATAAGCCTCTCTAAAACCGAGTGCACACATATACTGCTATTTCAGTATGATTGGATATTATTTAAAGGGAAGCCCCCTTGCAGTAAATAACAAGCTTCTTAGAGTAAATAACTGTGATGCATCAACAATTGTTAGGTAAATACATTTCCTGCATAAATATAGATTTCTTGCTGCAGTTGTAGCCAAATAAACACAGTTACACAAAACATATTGGATTCAAAATCTAATCAATGCATATGCAAAAATCACTAATAAATGGAGCCATTGAACAACAGAATGCTTGATCATTTAGCTCTGTCAATATGGAGAGGAGAGAGTACCAAACTAAAGAGGGGAGCAAAGAGGTGAGGGAAACGTTGCCACTAACTTCACAACAACTTTCCCCCTTTGTTTAATGGAAAGGGCCAACTTTCTGCTGTGTGTGCAGCATGCATTGCTTACAGATGTGAGCTGCAAGGGTGGTTTTACCATGCAGGAATGTAACATAGGCAGCAGTACTGAAGGAAACAGATGAAAATCACAACTGCAGTCTGAATGGACTTTTTCCAAAGTGTTGGTCCTAGCATGGGGCAGGGCAAGGGGACAGGCATGTCATGTTCCACTTCAGACATGGAGAAAACACATAGGACATCCTTCCATACTCGACATCAGACAGCGAAATTCCCTGTGCCAGCACTTATGAGCCAGTAGGTGCATGGCTTCTGCTATTTCATGCTCTCATGAGAACGCAATATGAGTAACATTCTTTCAGAGAAATGTCCATAGTGGACAAATATCCCAAACACACTGAGGGGCTTACAGGAGTGTCATAGTTCACAACTCCAGCTTATGTTCCATAGGAAGCTACCCTTGATCCAACTTTGTCAGTGCTGCCTATGCTGGTGAGTGTGTTGGGGGGGGGGGGGCAGCCTGTGGCCATCCAGATGTTGCTACTGCCCTGCCCTGCCCTGCCCGGTGCCCTACAGGCTGGCTGGGTGCCCTTAGAGGCATGGGCAGACCTGTTGCATCACAATTGCTGAAGTAAGACCGAGTGGGCAGTGACTCGCTTTTGCATGTGAATTGGAAGGTGGGAGCATCATGTGTTTGACCCAGGCAGCCAAGTCCGCTGGGACCCACTGGCAGAAGCCTGCTGCCGGCATGTCATTTCAAGGTCTATGGGGGATGGGGTTCATGTGAAGAACACTCTTTCTCATTCAAGTAGACTCCTAATATGAGAGAAGAGGCAACTAAGTGCAGCACTGTTAAACTGGATGAGTACAGTACAACGGTATTACAGTATAGTAGTAGTATAGTAACAGTATAGTATAGTATAGTCCTCGTATAGTAATGGTATAGTACAGTATAACAATATAGTACCATTAAGCTAGGCTTTGGGTAGGAAATGGTTGATTATTTACTCTGTTCTGTTGTTTTATTTTTATCACCTTGAGAATGCATTATTTTGATGTTGTGCCAAAAATTACCTAGGCCGCCAGGGAAAATAAAGTACTTATGGAACTTGCCCTATGACCTTTTTCCTTTTTTACAATCCAGTAAATAGACTGCTAGAATTCCTCTCACATTATAAATGTTAGAGGTAGCTTTTAATTTTTATTTTATGGTTGCTTGTCACCAGGAACAATGAAAGAGTTGTGCTGGTACCAGAAAGGAATAAAAATGAAGTCATTTGAAACACTTAAGTCTTGTGTCCTTTCTTTCTTGTTTCCCTAAGCCCTAAAGCCTTTGAGTAAAATTACAGGCCTGGTATGAAGTCACCAGACCCTGGAGATTCACATTAAACCATAAAACTTGAGTGTCTAGATACAAAAGGTCACTCCTAGGCAATGCTCAGGATAATGTCCTGATGTGGCTAGATAATGTTAGTTTGATCTTGAAATGTGATTTTCCTTTGCCTTAAGATATTTAAGACAGATCTTTTAATGTCTTTTAACGCTTTTTTCAACTTTGTGAGGTTTTGGTGGGGAGGGAGGTTAATCCTTGGCATGGTTTGCAGACTGAATGAGTGGGCAGAAAAGTTCACTACAAAGAATGGAGAAACTGTTGGCATCTGAGAACAAAGGCCATATTACTAATAAATAGAATTTTTCCTTCCTGCCGTTCTTTTCATTCTAAAAGATCAGTATATGCCCTATCTGTATAACCTTATAATACAGGCAAAGTCACAAGCAGTGCTTCTGAGCCAGTTGAACTTCAATGAGATATACATACCAAAATAATTCTTAATGTGGTTCATTGTCTGGGATGTCATTTCTAGTTCCCCAAGTTCATTCAGAATGTATCGGGTGCCATCTATCAAGTATATCTTCCTTTGTGACATTAGAGCTTTGTTCCTGATGGATTGTACCCATTGACTGATGCTTTATAGTGACTACACATAACTTATTTAGCAGCAGGAAGTACAAGTTGTGCTGATATTTTTCAGGGTAGCACCTCAAATTGCATCTGAATTCATCGGGGAGCATTTTTAATGCTATCAGTGTAAAGAGATTTTAATGGGACAAGGGGCTGGGAGAAAAGACAGTTAATGGCAGGCGAAGTTAAGAGCAATGGGAAAGGAATGCATTAGGTGGCCACGCTACATATATCATATAAATATCACTCATGAAGATGTCTCTGTAAATGCAATGCATTTGTAGCGTTTATCATAATCCTTGTAAGTTTTATTCCTTCCAGTGCTACTGGGGGTTCTCTAGTCTCTTGATTCCCTAGGCGGAATATTGCCATGTGTTATACATGGGGCTCCCCTTGAAGACAACGTGAAGGCTTCAACCAGTGCAAAAGTCAGCTCCCATTCTTCAACATGATCTCAGATGGCATCATATTACACTGATTCTGAAGGAGTTACCCAGGCTTCCTATTCACTTTAGAGTGGAATTGAAAGTGCTAATGCTGGTGAGGGGCAATATCAAGACTCCTGTTTTCCCTGTTTAGGGCTTTTTATCTTTAAAACTGGAATTCAGGAAGACAACCCTACAAACAGAAGAGAGAAGATGGTCTGTATGGCCTCTATAGCAGGATCTGCTTTTCCACCCCATGCCACACAAGACAGGGAGAAAACATTCCCATCACACACAATAGATGAAGACCAGCTACCTGAAAGATTCTAGATATTGCAAGACAGATCAAAATCAAAGAAGTAATAATGCTGCGAGTTAGCTTTTTCGAGGTGCTGAATCTTGATATTGGCTTTTGTTAAGTACTGTAATGTGCAATCAAGCAAATGAATTATTTACATAAAACTGGAACCCTTGCTTAGAATTTCTGAAGGACTCCAGCTGAAATATATGACTGACTGCCAGCTGCTGAGATGGGCAGAATGCTTATGTGGAAAAAAAATTAAATAAAAATTATTTAGCTTCATCCTGCAGCTAAACTACCCAAAAGTTGCTAGAAGAAGCGGATATAAAATAATCCCATTAGAAATTAATGTTTAATTTTAAGAGAAGCAATAAGCTCTTAAAAGGAAGAGTCTGATTTTGAAAGGAAAAAAAAGAGCCTAGGGGCATTCTTTAACATTCTCATCCATGTTTTTGCATTCTTCTTGAAGAACATGTTGTAAAATACATAGAACCCTTTCCCACACTGTGTGGGAAATCAGCTATATTATCTCAGTTTATTTTGAAAAATATACTCTCCTTTGTGATGAGATGACTGAAATCTTTAGTGTTGATGACTATATACAAAATGCATTTAAAAACTAGGCATGGCATTAAATGCAACATTAGGAAGTCCATCAGTTGTACTAATAGCATTAAAGGGGAGTGATTTCCACTGGGATCTTGGTAGAGGAAAATAGGGTTAAACCTCTCCGCCCACAGTGCTCTGATTCTCATGAAAGCAAGACCCAACCATTCCTGCTATTACTTTCTTTTTAAAAACCCTGACAACTTCTTAATTATGGGTTTAGCATCATGCCTAGCTTAGCCTCCATTCCCTATGTCACAAAACAGCAAAGCAAAGCAAAAGCAAAAGCAAAGCACCAGGTTGCATATGAGTTATTGCTGTAGGTGGTGACCATTTAATTCCTAAGCAGTAGACATCAAAACATCAATTCCTAAGCCATGGACATCCAGGTTACTTCCATGTGTTTATTAAAGCTATCAGACAAAGTATTCAGAAGCACAAAACTGTGCATACAGATTAGATGGGCATACCGGTGGTAGGGTAGTAGGCGAATGGTTTGCACAGACTGTGCAGAACAGATATTCATGTTAATTCACATACAGAAGGGATGGATGGATTCACTTAGCAGAAGCTGAAAGCCTATCAGAACAGCCCTCTCTCTCCTCCCTCCATATGATCAGCTGGTACTCTCAAATGGTTTGGACTACAGATCCAAGACAGTCACTTCCATTTGAAGATCAGGATGCTTCTGAGCATATTCTGAGTCTAGGGGTATCTGGTGTTGTTTCAAAAACAGGAATGAGCTGAGCTCACTGCCAGTTCACACAAAACCCCAGCCCTGGTTCTCCAGGCATTCTTGATTTCAACAGTCTGATTTAGGTGAAAAAAGAAAATTTGTTCTTCAAACTTGGGAGTCACAAATCTTTGAAGATTTATTGCAAATCACCTAGAGAACTACTAGTAGATTCTGATCTGCTTTCTGCTCTAAGTTATCCATTTCTAATATTGTTGTTCACAATACTTTGTCCAGAATGAGAGTGCAGTGAACAATGTGAAAAACTGCAACCCATATAGGAAAATAGCTTCTTTTACTCTTCTACTGTTACACACACACACACACACACACGGGGTGAGAGACTTACATGAACATCTTTATATCTCTGTACTAAGGTTTTCCTTGTACCGTTAAGACATTTTAATTTATCACAAGAGAAAGCATCAGAATGTTCTGTTTGCTTAGGGATTTGTTTGGATTTAAATGCCTTGTGGCTATTTGCTTTTGTTTAGCAAACTTTAGTGCATAAATTAGCTCTGTCGAAATGAATAGACTTGCAGGGACTGCACAGGTCCCAGCTTAAAACTCAGATATAGTTTGGATCCAATTTCCACTCCAGAGGCACCTGCCTGAACCTATCCCCAATTCATAGCCAATGCAGGGATTCAAGTCATGACCTCCCACTTCCAGCTGCTGCATCATGCTTTGCAAATGCACCTGAGTTATGAAAAGGAGCACAGATGCATGAAGCCTTGATGATGAACAAAAGAATAAAAGGTAGCAGGGTATGGAGATGGGGACTGGCTTTCTCTCAATGCAGCATTCTCAGCTAGACAGTTCAGATGTAGAATGTGAGATGAATGGGGTAGAAAGGGAAGAACTGGCTGGTGACACTGAAAAATCAAGGTTAGCAAGGAAGATGAGTGAAGCTGCAATTGAGAGCCGGGGAGGGGGGGGACTTAGAATCAGCTCTTTACATGGGCAGAAGCTACACCCACAGAGTGGAGGTATCCTTATTCTGATTTATGCATCTTGCTAACATCTCTAATAGAAAATGCTCTATAAGGCAGCAAAACTGCTTTACCGCTAAGCTCCATTAAAAGACTATATTTTACAAGCTTTCATTCTGATCCTCTAGAAAAGAAAAGGAGGGAAGAGAAACATGCTTACAGGCAGGGATCTAGGTACTAATACCGAGAAATTCACCTCATGCATAGCTTCACATCCTTCCGCTTCACTATCTTCCATGTTTGCATCCTGCCTTGAATGAAGGGACTTTCATCTTCTGAAGAATGCATTTGTAGGTGCTCTCTAGATTCAGTAATAACATCTATACATTGCTCCTTGTTGTCTCTGCTAAGCAAACTTTAAATCACTGGAATTTGCATAATGGGAACCAAGGAGCAAGTAAGGTGATGCCATGTATTAAAAAAAACCCTCACCAGTAAACTAGAAGAGTTCCAGGTTGCATAGAGTTCTTTTGAAAATTAGGTGCTTAGAGGGGGAAAATGAGGGGAGTGGGTTTCAACCTAGACTCGGGCAAGTATCACAGCTGTGTGGCATTTATTTTAATTAATGTTCTAAGCCCTGAACTAGAAAGGTTGTCTGCTAAACTTCTGTACAACTTGGAAGCCCACTTCCAATCCAATAAAAGGCATTTGCTGACTTTTCCAGTGTAACTGTTCTGGAGGCATGTAAAAGAGCCACCATTTCAAGTAGTCCTTCTGATGTTACTACATGCTGCTCAGTAAATATTGGATTCCATCGTTGTATTAAGGGGAATAATCATTTTCTATATCACAAGAGTTACAGCACAAATACATTATTCCATCATCACTTAGTTCCATGCATTTCCACATAGCTATATTATGATCATGGGAATATAATGAAGTTCCAATAGAGAAGCATAAATTTAGGAACACACAGAGTGATGACCCCACTTTAAAATGCTGGCCTTTTCATCCCCCAGATATGGAAGTGTGACTACATAATGTTATGCATGGCATTTCCTCTAATCTGCAACATATGTGGTGGTACCACTTCACTAATGAGACTGCACGCAGACTTGGAATCAAAGAAAATGCAAACAACAGACTGTCCGGTTTATTGTATTTTATTTTTGGCTGGGCATCCAAGTGTACTTTCATTGTGAGTCACTGAAAGGGAGGAGAGATTAAACTTAAGAAAACAATGCTGTCTGAGTTGGGGAGGGGGACAGTTTCAGGGAACTATAGCAGAGGGTTAAATAGGAAACCTTTCAAGCCTAGAATCCACACATCCATTCTCAAATTCCTTATCTCTAGTAGCAGAAAGTACATTGCTCATCATCACTCACATTTATATTGATAGTGTTAAATGAACTCTCCAAGACTTCCAGAAACCAAAAGTAGCCAGTCTAAAAATAAAAATTTTAAAAAATCTATGCTGTATCGCTGATCAATAGGACATCCTTTCACAAGTTTACTTTGCTTTCAGTGTGGAGTGGGAATCCTCCAAAGATTATCCCACAGAAGAGCATTTATTTGACCTGCCTTAAATCTTGATAATGCATTAATGAGTCTTTTTAAAAGGATGATTTTAATTCCCCTATCTCCAGCCATAAAGACTGCATACACCTAATCGGGTTTGCCCTTTCAATTAAACCTGTTCCAGGACATTCTATTTAGTCAGCACCCTGAATGGATCATTAAAATTCTTGTTCGTAAGAGTTGTGTGCCGCTCACTGTTGTTTTTAAATTCCATTAAATCCAAATGGTCTTTATCGCCCCATGACCACTGTGACTTCAATCAGCCAATTTAATTACCTTACAAAATTGTCGGCACAAGCGGCAAAGAAAAACAGGAAGGGCTGTGACGTTATCAAATTGAAATCTTCCTCTCTGCTCTTTAATCTGGACCAGTCAATAACAATGCTTTGCCCCCCTTCTTCTTTCCTTTGAGAGACTCTTAACCTTCGCTTTCCTCCAAAGACTTTTTTTTGTTTCTTATTTTGACTGTTGCTGCTGAAAGTGAGTTTAAATACCTTGTTAATGCACACAGAAGGCCTCTTGCCTTTAGCAAGTGAAATTTTCCCTGGCTCCTGATAAACAAACAAGCAGGGTAGGGAAGAAATGTCTTCACAATCAGCTCCACAGAGGCTGCAAGACCTAACCAGCTCTTTCACATCTTTTGGAAATCAAAATGTCAGACTTATTCTCTGCCATACAAATACCCTCAAGCACAGTTTAAGCACCTGCAGAAAAACAGGAAGGAGGAAGGGCTGATTTCTCCAAGTTCAATGTATTGATGCATTATTCAGTTTGACTTTTCTTCTTGGAGGACGGACTGCAAGAGCAGAGAAGAATCATTTCTGGGAAGAGAGTAATCAGTTGGAAAGAAATCTGACTCAAGTTGCCTGCTGTGGTCATGTTGAAGTAAAAGACGCCACTCCAGTAAAGAGTGGTACCCTGGGAAAGACATGGATGGACCCAACGTCCTCCTTCTCTGCCCCCTCTTACTATAATAATGGCCTTGCAAAAACAATCATCCAGCTGTCAATACTATATCATTAAATCTCCATTAGCAAGAGCATTAGAGGACCATTCCATGCAGAAACTCTGGCTGTGCTTTCCTACCCATCACTGAGGCTTGGAATACAAGGGGAGATTCAGTTCTGGCTGCCTGCATAGCCACTCTCGATTCTGATTCCTTTTATCTGACCTGAAGAAAGCAAAAGGCAAATTCAATGCCTGCAGTCTCCCCTCCCTACTATAGCAACTACAACTGTGTTAGGAATTAAATCTCATTCTTTGTTCCTTGTGCTTATCTTCTATTGTATTCTCTCCCTTCAAAAGGGCAGAAGTTACTCTGGCAGTCTGAACTGTTGAAATGCTTTATAGCTTTCCTGTAAGGGCATGTGACCCTTCTTTGATTAATAAACCCAGGTGGGAACGAAGGGTGGTGTGAATATGTTCACTGAATCACACAAGCATCTCAGCCCACATATTTAGGGCTACCATCTTAACTGTCAGTATTGAAATGCAGGTGTAAGAGAAAATTCACACAGTATTTACTTATTACATTTATTTACCACCTCATAATCCAAAGGGCTCCCTGAGCAGTTTACAATAAAATACAGTAAGATAAACAGTATATTACTAAAACAAATAATAAATTTTAAAAGTTCTTCTTTGATATATTCAGGATTAAATTATGAAAAAGTGAAGTACCTTAAGAGCATTCCTTTGTGTTACTCACTAATTCATAATAACCTGGAATTGGCATGCTCTCAGAAAATAACTATCTGAAACATGAAGAGAGAAATCTTTCCTAGAAATCTGAAACCTGGAGTGGGGCTGGGAATAGCAAAATCCATATTACTTATTTTTAAAATCATTTCTCACCCCTGGACTCTTCTGGCATTTCCGTGCAGATTTTCCATCACCTGCCCCACAGGCCTTCAGATTCCCAGTCCTTCCTCACTTCAAAATTAAACAGCATCCCTACAGTCAGAGACAGCATCCCTTTGAAAGGCTGCACAAGCAACAACTGATCATAAGCAAATATGTCAATTGTCTTTCTTCTCTAGCTATTTTCCCCTGTTTGAGAAGACTGTGATGCTATCATTATTTTTCTAGAAAGAGTCATCAGATGAAAATTTGACTCAAGAGACATGCTAGATCAGAGTTCAGTAAAACACACTCTGGATAGAAACAGACATCAGAAGGCCTTGGAAACAAGGTCCCTCTGTGCCTCTTTTCTGCTTTAAATGTAGCCATTCAGTTGCCAATATTATTCAATGCCCTGTAAGGCTTCTTTGAAAAAATTAAATATAGCTCCTGAGAAAAAGATAATGAGGGAGTAAGGCAAAATATAAAAGAGCTGCAACCTGCTATGGCTGCAGTCCTCAAACCACTTCCTTCATCATTTTTATCCCTGCTGAAGACAGTATGGAGTGTGGCCGGGGGGAAAACAGTGAGGGCCATAGGTTAGGTGTGGAGAAAATTACCAGCTGGGTGCAGATTCAAATCTTAAATATACGATACATTCAACAGTAATTAGTATTTGACTGAAATTAATTGTAACTAACTGAGTCCCTAGAGGCCACATCTGAGGTCTAAACTAAGTCTCAAAGCTCTTGCAAAGAAAGGGAAAGGTATACATCACAGACAGCTTGGAATGAAATGGTTCTACATATTTATTTCATAGACTGATATACTTCTAACCATATTTACAAATACCTCTAAGCTACTGAAATTAAACACATGAAAATATCTTGGGAGAGAGGGAGAAAGGGAGAGAGAGAGAGAAAGTAAAATGCATAATAATATTTACAAAAGCATACAAAAAAACAAAAAGGGTCAGGGAAAATTTCCCCTATCCTAGTCATCTCACATCAGAGGATTTAGCATGCACGCTCATTTTGATCTCCTCATATTTTCAAAAATTAGGTGGGCCATGTGACAATGAACCAAAATATTGTGATGGGTCAGAGAACTTGCTACTACTGTATTCTGAACTATGAAGCATGTGAAAGGAAACTAACACATGGGCAAATCCAAAATCCACCTGAAAGTACTCAGACAATATGACCAAATGAGGGCTTCCATTTGATTCTTCTTCTCTACACCATACTTAAAACCCAATTAGTTGCTGCTAACGGCCACTAGGGAGAAAGTCTTCTCATTCTTAGTGTGCCTTTATGGGATGCTGTCCCAAGGAGGCTTCACTGCAGCCTATCATGCATTCCATGTCAGGTAAACGCCTGTATATTGTCCCAGGCTTTCAAGTAGCTCCTTGGCACTTTCAAGAATTTCTGGAATGGTGAAAACCATTTTTTTTAGATCTGCCAGCACTGGGGAAGTGTTGTGGTATTAACGGAATGTGTTGGTGTTGACCACTATTGTTTTGCTTTTGTATTTATATTATAATTGAATTTTAATTCTTGATTTATATCATGCAGAGAACCCAGGTTGTAAACAAATAAATAAATAAATAAATTGTAAGCTATCCTCAGGGCCCATTTTTCTGTGTATCAATATAATAAGCAAAGACTGTATTGTAGGAAATACACGTGTGTGTGTGTGTTGGTGCATGAGCCACTGTGCTAAAGAGGTTTGAGTGCTGGACTGCAACAGAAGAGGCTTGACCTCAGGTCCCCGTTCAGTCATGGAGCTCTCTGGGCAACTTTGAACCAGTCCCTGATTCTCAGCCTAACCTGCTGAATAGGAAAAGATAATCATATATGTCACTATTTGTTGGAAAAGGTGGGATATAAATGTAATAATAAATAAATATTCATACTAGAAGTATTTTCAAGTATTTTCCATTAAGTAGGAGAACTGTTCCAGTGTGTATAAAAGCTATAATTCAAATACATGAGCACTATCCTAAATGGGAAATTCCCACTACTCTCACGGCATAGAAGATGGAATGCCTCTTCTGTGATATTGGATACTGCAACACAAGTGCATCACCTGTAAAAAAGACCATCTTCTATTTATTTCAAAAAAATGTTTTATTTTTATGAAATGTCTGTAAATTGGTTAGTTGAATAAAAATCCATATTATTTATTGACTAAGATTTTTTAATCAGGTGGCAGTCCTAGTTTTAATAAATGCTGTTAAGATCCAGGCATGAATCTTATTTGCTAGTTGGATTAGAGATGTGAGCAACTTAGTTGTGACATAAGCACTACTATAAAGAGCCCATTAAAATAAAGAGATTCTTCTAATCAGACAGAGCCTACACCTATTTGCCTGGAAGTAAATAAATAATAAGACTCAATAATATAAAATTCACTAACGTATACAGCTGTTATGTATACAGAACTGCAAATTCACCGAAGAAATTGCAGAATGATGGCACAACGTTCCCTTAGTTTTGACAGACCCAAACGGTGCCATTTCCAGGAACTGGCCTTGGTACTGAAATGATATTTTGGTGTACCTATACACACTCATTGAGACAAGGGAATCCCTCACTGAGACTCATCCCATAGTGAGTAATTTTAAATAACTCATCATGGAGCAATGATATTCCCTGAGAGACTGTTGTGGCAAGAGAAATTTAGACGTTTTTATTTATAAAATAAATATAATTCCTCTGGGCTGCACACATTCACATGTGTCTCTTGTACTCCACAGAAAAGAACCTGGGATTGTGGTTCCTATGCATGGGTTTATTTGTTGCCTGCCGGAATAGCCAATTTGACATCCTGGCTGAAGCCTGTAGCAATGCATCTCTTGATCCTACTGGGGACAGGACTGCAACCTGTGCAATCCTTGGTTCCTCCCCTCCCCCTTTTGCAAAGTCCAGGGTCTGCATGCAAGAGCCAAAGCATAGCCACCTCGGCTGCATCTTGATGCCAGTTTCCCCTGAGTTCACCCAAGTAATGGGGTGTATGTGTGCAAGGAAGGGAGATGTGCATGAATATTTGTAGCCCGCTACAAGCACGGCTCTTTGCTTTTGTGCTCAGAGATAGGGGACAGCGACTTGGGCAGGTCTTGCTCATCCCAAATTGGTCAGAAGGCTCTTGTGGAGATTTTGGGATAACCTGGCACCAGCCTTTCAAAATGCATGGATCAGTGGCTGTTGTCTGTGAGTGACTGATAACCTGCTATTTCAGTGTGGTTGAAGAGTGGGAGAAAAAGAGAAGCAAACAGAGAGGAGAAGGCAGACTGACTACACAGCAGGGATGGAGGTAGAAAATGCCAACAGAAGGAAAGAGGGGAGAGAGCTGTTGGCCACTGATCTATTGCTTCCATGGTTTCAGACCCTGGGACAGGGGGAGAGCCAGTAGATGACTGGCTGTAGGATTTTTCAGAGCCACCCCCTTTTTTCTCAGGATACATTCCTATTTCAGCAAGTCATAAGCACAGAACCAAAGTTCCCAGGTATTATTGATTTATTCAGCAGAACTTTCTCAACCTCACCCACAAATGCCCATCTCTTAGAATTATTCCTGTTTGAAAATGCATGCACACACACAAAGATCTGGACAAATGTTCTGGTATACTTGACAATCAGAAATGTCCTCCTCCCATAAGAATGCATCTCAGTTTTGGTCCTCCCCCATCCAAGAAAAGATAACTTGCTAAGCAGGAGCATGGAAAACATAAGTGTCCGTGTTACATACCACCCTGATTACCAACCAACAACAACATCACCAACCAACCCCTAACACAGTAAAAAATAATAAATAAATAAAACAAAATCATTGTGCAGGGGATAGTTTAGAAAGTTACTATTTCAGCCACTTGCACAATCCAGTTAAGATGAAGCAATGGGATTTAAAACTGAGTTTAAAGCCCCATTGAACTCAATGGGATTACATGGTTTTAACCCACATCTGTCATTGTGCACAGACTGTCAGCTTGGAAGAGTGTCTGGGGAAGAGAGAGAGAAATACTCATTGTACAGCTGTCTGGAGTCGCACCACCTTTACAAAGAAGGAGGCATCGGCTCCAGTGCCGGATCAATCACCGATGTTCCAGTCAATGCTTCATCATAAGAACTGCCCTGCACTGGGGAAATTCCCGAGTAGGTCATCCTTAATTAACCCAGAGAGCATCTTTGGGGAAAGGTGTAGGTGCCTGCTTATTGACTTTCAGAGCCCAGCAGATCCCAAGGCTCAGTCACAATTGGAAGACCCGGCTTCTGTCAGAAAACATTTATTTTCCAGTGCTGCCAATGGACTGCAGGTCAGAAACCGTGCAATCAGTCCCCCACCACCACCACCCCACTCATGCAGACATGCACACACAGGCACACAGGTGTTCTGAGGACCAACTTGAGCCCTGTTCAAAGGCACAAGGAGGCATTCCTGAAGATGGTTGCTAAGAGCAACGTGTCTCAAGAATCTTAGCGGGGTGGGAGAGAGAAGAGAAAATGCAACCAGGAATCCAACACACCAGATCAATTCCAGCCTGGCACCTTTACAACACCAACATGTGGTTTCTTCCTTCAATTGTAACAAGTCTTTCTATCTGTCTCTGGCACAAAACAAGCGAAGCTACTAACAGTTACCATCCGGGTGGAATTTTTTAATGATGACAGGAGAAGAGAGGGGTTTCCTTGCTTGGAAGCTAAGGATATTTCTCACTCGGCACGACCTTTCAGCAGCAGCATTCATATTTCACTGCCCTGGTGATGCCATGGTGTACAACTGTTCAAATCAATCAACAGGAGTTTTGTCCTTGACTTGAATGGGATATGAATTTTACAACTGGCTGGGACATGGATTGGAGGGTTGCTGCTCCGTGCCAGCATTGCCTCTCACCTCTTTTGGAGTAACTTTCCTCGGACAAGTTTGCTTCCTGCAGTTCTAGCAACCCTGACCTTGAACATTTTCATGGACTCATTCTTCTCTACTCTGAGCGACTGGCCTGCCAGACTACGGGTTTGCACAGTTTGTTAAAGGTCAATCTGGGACAGAGGGGGTTTTTTTGTGGGGGAGGGAGGGGAGGGAATTCACCAGAGGACAATTCTGTCATCTGAGAAATGTCAGTAATTGTCATGAAATGGTCCCTTCTTTCACACTCGAAACGCTTGCACTTTCTCCGGCCCTGAGCCTTCACTCACTGGGAAGAAATCCCACTGCCCTCCATGGCATCAGCAGGGTAGTTTACTGAAGGACAAGAGATCTTAGCATGCAGTGCAAAAACCTTTTCCACCCAACTAGCGCCTGTAAGCAATCTCACTGGGTGCAGCTGTTCTCCACGGGGTTTTTCCACTGACTTTTCATGGGGATGCAGACTGCACCTGTAGGCATCAGCCACTCCAGTTTCAAAGCACATCACCTGGACTGAAGCGATGCAGGGATGGCACCCTCCGTCGCCGCGAGCAGCTCAGAGTTCAGTGATTACTTGCGGGGGCGGGGGGTGACGGTGTGGGAAAGGGTCTGAACAGGTCTAGTTTTGTCTCCTCTCAAACAGCCTGACCCGTCGGAATCCGGACGTCCTTTACGGGGAGAACGCACGCCGAAGCGATCTGCCTTCCAGGGCTGTGCTTGGCGACCCTGTCTTGGCGTCTGAGTGGGCCAGACTGACGGCGGGGGGGGGGGGGGGGGTTTTTGGGCCGGCCCAAAAGGCAAGCAAAAAAAAAGTCCCCCAAACCCAGCGCCCCCCCCCCCCCCGTCCCCCGCCAATACGGCAAGTCTAAAGAGGAAACCAAAGCAAGCCAGGTCCGCGGATGGTCAGTACTCCGAGCGCCCCAACCGGCCAAGCCTCGGTTGGGCGGGCGCTCTTCGCCAGTCAGCTCCCCAAGAATGCTTTGATCGGCGGCAGCCTCTGGGAAACGCAGGCAGCGGCTCGCGCGGGCGCCTCGGCGCAACCGGGAGGAGACAAAACACCCCGCTTAGCCCGGAAGCAGCTCCAGCTCCCCTTTTCCCGCCTCCCCGCAACCTCCCCCCTCCTTCCCGCACGATCCGAGGGACACACACAACGATGCCAAGCAACGATAGGGAGGAACGCGGGGGGGGGGGGAGGCAAAGAGGGGAATAAAGGCGCCTTACCGAATCTCAACACATGCGTGGTTCCTTGGGAATATCCAATCCACAGTAAGCAAAGCAGCAGCCGAACGGTGCCTCTGAAGACTGGATGAGTTAGAATCGGGGAAATAATCTTCATGGTGTTTCCTACGCACACACGCGCCACTTTTCCTCTTGGCCGCCTCGCTCAGGCGCCGGGGTCGTCGTCGCTCTTCTCCCCCACCCCCGGCCGGGTAAACAAAGCGCTGAGGAGCCGGAGAAGTGCTTTTGCGCTTGTGTTTGTTTGTTTTGTGTTGTTGGGGCCCTGAGACGCGATCACGGCATGGTCACACCGAGGGGAGAGTCTCTCCGCTTCCCAAAGCCATTAGCAATCCCTGCATGATCTTCATTCACTGCGCCAAGGAGCAACCTTCGACTGCAAGGGATGGCGGGACATCCATGGTAGTCGGGCGAGAGGGAGGCTGGCGGGGCGCGCGGGGGGGCGGGAGGAATCCGGGAGCGATCCGCACACACGCGCATATGCAGGCGCGACGGCCAGCCGGGCGAACCTAGAGGCAGGCAGAAGCAGGGGGAGGGGAGAGAGATCAATAGGCAATCCGAGCTCGCGAAGCCGCCGTCGCCGCGCCGCCGCCGCCGCCGAGCGAGAGGCGGGCGCTCGCCTGGCCGCGGGGTTCCCTGTGCTGCACTGCCGCACGCCTGCTGACGCGCCGCCCGGGCGAGGCGCGAGCAACTGAGGCAGCGCCGCGAGGCCGCCACAGCCTGCCCGCTCTTATGCAACCGGTCCCTCCGCTCTGCCCAGGCAGCCTCCCGCCGCCGGGAACTTTGCTTTCTTTATTTATGAGAGGCAGGGAGGGAGACAAGCGGCGCGGCCGCGGCCAACTGTTGGGGGGCTTTTCTCCCAGGACCCTGGAGCGCGCCGGGGAAGGAGCAGCGGGAGCCGCGGAGGAGAGCCGCCACTTGGCCCGGCTGCCCGGAGCAGTCCTCGGGAGCGGACGCGCGCCTCGTCTGGGTCGGGGCAGTGCGCCAGACGCCGGCGGCGGACTCACGGCCCGGTCCAGCCCGAAGGAGAAGGGCTGGCTTGTGGCGAGGCGGCTGGCCGCGTCCGCAGCCCGGGCTGGCCTGGAGTCGGAGCTGCCCGGCCAGGGCAGGGGCTCAGCGTCAACAGCGCGCCCGCTGGAGTTCGGCGGGACTCGCATCTGTTTCGACCCGAGCCTTGAGAAGGAGCTGCGGATCGGCCTCGGTACAAGCCGTGCGGGGACTTAGTGCGTTGACACCAAGACTATTCTGCCAACTTGAATGCGGGACTGACTGGCCGGGGTGACCCTTGATCATGGTTTCAACACAGAGACCATCCAGCAATGTGGGTTTTCTCTCCCCGATGCCCAGGCGCTCTGATTCACTTTCTACACTTTATGCTCCTAAATGCTCCTTTCCATCAACAAACACTTCAGCACTCATAAACGCGTCTAGTTTTATGTAGAGACAGGGGCAGGAATTTCTAGGATTAAAAACTTACACCCAACCGAGATTGTGATTTTTATACATTTACCTGGGAGTGAGTCCCACTGAATCCGGTGGGACTTACTTTTGAGTAGGCGTGTATAAAATTGCATTGTGACGGGCATACCTTGTAGCCGTGGATGACGATGAGTGAATGAAACAGGGATTATATTTTTTCTAGATGTTCCTGATTTTGCCTCTCCAATGCCAGCTTTTTAGAAAAGATCGATAGTGATCATGAGACTAGAATATACTGTCTGTAAAAAATGTCTTTTTCTCTAGTTCCCAAATGGCTTGTTCTGAGTAGTACTACTGAGATCAAAGCATTACACCAGTGTGAGATACATTACATCCTTTCCTAAGGTAGAAATTTACTATTTGCATCCTCAGACTGCAATCATATTCACACTTGCCTGGAACTAAGTCCCATGGGACTTAATGGGACTTCATTCCCAGCAAGGATTGTACTCCTAAGGTTTCAGTCTCTTTGCTTTAAATACTTCCCCCCACCCCCTCCATTAAAGATTTATTCACTGCTGTCACACATTTCTGGGATTTAAATATTTCTTTTCTCACATGGGGAGAGGGACAGAAAGAATCAGGGAAATGAACCTTTGTGGATTTGTTAAACACATCAGTGAAGAAGGAACCATCATTTTCCTATAAAGGAAAGTCTCTGTGAATCTATTAATTGGGTGGGGTGGTGGACAAGAAGAAAGATAATTCCTATTGTTGCCACATGAAAATGAATGGAGATTAATCTTTTGTCTGGAAATCCACATTAATGCAGCAAAAGTCTAAAAGTCAGAATTCTATCAATCAAAACAGCAGAGATTTGACTAAAGTGTGCCATACACCTGTACCTGCAGAATGACTGATTTTGGCTGTGGGACAAAGGTGGCATAGCTCCAACTATAGCATGGAGCATAGGTCTGATTCTTACTTCTGGATCCTGCTCACTGATTTATCGGAAATTACTCCCAGGTAAGTATGAATAAGATTGGAGCAACAATTCATCTGTTTTAATTGTGAACCTTTAGGGCCACAAACTTGGTTGTGTGACTGATAGATGTGTCTGATCTGTCACAGCGAATCAAAACGACTTTGGAGTATTTTAGGTACTGCTCTTCTCTGCACATGTTTATCCTTCAAAGCACCCATGAAATGAAATTTACATTCTGCTAAGCGATTGCTGAACGTTGCTTGATTTTTTTTTCTTTGATGGAAACCCAGCTACGGTGTCAAAACTAAGTATCATGAATGGCTACTTCTACAGTCTAGCAGGCAATTCAGTCAAATGATCTGACTATTGGAGTACTTGATGGGGAGGGGGTACCTTATGTTGGAAAAAAGGATATCTAGCGACTCCTTCAGTACACAACTGGAATATCTCACCGGGAAATGTGCAGTTTCAGTTAGTCTCTCTTTTACTTGAATTTGCTGTTTGTCTTAATTTGTTTTAAGATCAGACCAAGATCAGATTATTAAACTGGGGTGAAAAATAGTTTCTGTTAGTCTTAAAAGGCTATTTTAGAGTTAATTTAATCAAATATGTTCATATTTATAATGAAATATATGGTCCAGTGAAAACAGATATGAAGATACGCTCCACTGAAAACTATACATGTCTAACAATTACAACTTCACTTTTCAAAAAGCTTTGTAACATTGCATTCATTGTAACAACAATAAAGGGCAATACCAGACTTGCAAGTGGGAATCAGCTCTGTCGGGTTTTACATTCCCACACACCCTTTCCCACACCTTACTCCTATTACCTGTATTTTAGGAGGCTCAACACATGCTTATCCACGAAGTGAGAGACTGGAAGACTATATTGCATGCATGCATATATATATATATATTAATTTTTACAGTACTCTTCACCCTCAAGCAACCTTGCTTTTGACGCCTCCAAACTGGAAAGGTATAAAGAACCACCATGGACAGCAACCAAACACATACTGCTGAAATTTAGCTAAAGGGCTGTTCTCTTTTCAGCACCACGGAGAGCACCACAAACTCAAACGGCCATGCTGTGTGGTGCTGCTGATGCTGATCTCGCTCTCTCTCTTTTACACACACACACACACACACACACAATTTTGCTGTAAAAATAAATTCTCAATCCAAGGCTTCCTAATTAAGAAATGAACAAAATATGGATTCTCTGTCTATGTTATCCTAGATTGCTTTGCCTTCAGTATATTGTATGCTTTTCTTCCTGTCAGGGTGTTATGGGGAAATAACAATCAATCCTTCTATCCAAAGTTAGACCACAGTGTCTTTCTTAAAGCCACCAACTATTTAGAATGCAGAGAGAAAAATCAATTGGTCACATTTAGGGTAGCATCCGCATTCCATTAACGTTAATGCCTAATTGTTGGTTGATTGTAATGGTTGCAAATTGCTCCTTGTGGACACAGCCCTCCTTGAAATATATAATTAATTCAGGCCTTAAGTATCTACCATCCTGTTTTTCTTCTATAAAGAGAGGCTGCAGTGGTATTTCAATTTTTTTAAACAAAATCTTATTATTAACAGGCATTAGTCTTAAAAATGGAAATGTCCACAGTCACTCCCAAGGTGTTTTTCTCAACTCTTTTTCAAAGTTTAAGAGGCTTGATTATACAGCATTTCCCTGATAGAGCTGAAGAAGTTTTTCTGGGTATGACTGGCCCGCTATTCATCTCCTTTCAGATGCAGTTTCCCTGAAACTGATTCTACGGCAAAGGCACCCCTCCCCATGAGTGAGTTGCAGAAGGGAAGCTTTAAATACTCAATTTCCTGTTGTGTCTCTTGATTTACTCTTCTTCTCCATATGGAGGATAGCAGAAACATCTTTTCACTATCCAAGGTCACAGCACAGGTGAAGTGGAAATGAAAATAGATCAAGTCCAGAAGGCTGGGCTGCGAATAACATGAAACCAATAGAAAAATTCCTCCACTGGATAATAATGCCAAGTTTTTATGCCCTTTCTGCATGCAATGTCCCCAGATGGTTAAGAGTTGTACTGGTGAGAGAACGTTTCTTTGAACATTCTGTGATCAGCCCTTTCCCCACTAGCACTTTATGCTGGCCAGAAAATAATATTCCTTTCCCCTCAGTACCTATACATTTTTACCACAAAGCTTGGAATCAGGGGCACTTTGTATCTTTGGGACCAAGGTGCTTACAGCTAAAATAAGATTCTGTGAGGTGGGCCTTGTAAACCTAAATTTATATGATGGTGTCCTTTTCATTTTTTTAATATGTCACCAATACATATAGACCAGTCTTCCCCAAACTGGCAATCTCCAGAGGGTTTGGACTTCAATTCCCATAAGCCCCAGTCTGAGTATACTAACAGGGGC
This sequence comes from Varanus komodoensis, assembly GCF_004798865.1. Lineage (NCBI taxonomy): Eukaryota > Metazoa > Chordata > Lepidosauria > Squamata > Varanidae > Varanus > Varanus komodoensis. The sequence goes on from NW_025335268.1 coordinate 61,611,618, forward strand.
TGATGGGTGTTGTAGTTCAAAATCTTGGGAGGGTGCCAGCTTGGGAAAAGTTAAGGTAGACCCTGCCTTTAATAACGTTATTTTTTTTCCAGGAGTCCTGGCAAAGCAAATGTGCTGTTCAGTAGATATGCTTGCTCCCACCAGAGTTCTCAAACTATCATTGCAAAGGGATTATCAGATGGCTCATTTGCAACAAATGACCAGCATCTTCATCTTTGTACATGCTTATGTCTTGCCCAGTGAAGCTAATAAGCTGAGCTAGCCCTGCTTGGCTTCTCCTTCCCCCTCAAATGCATTTTGATATTACCCATGAAATAAAACCCATCATGGCCCACACTGCTGCTCCATTCCCACAAGTTACTAAAACAGGAGGGTCTCCTCTGCCCGCTATTTGCTCAGCCCAGTCTCACAGTTCCATCTCTGCTGTGCCAATGATTAATGACATTTTAAGATGGCAATTAATTTCTTAGCTGCCTAAGAGATGTGCATCCTAATTAAGGAGCTGAGGATATGATAGATTTACTTGTTCAGGCACTTTTTGGACTCCATCGCAGTGCACTTCTTTGCATATTTTTAACCAGCCAATGCAAACATTTATGATTTGGATCATACATCACTTCTCCCACTGGGGCCACCTCCTCTCCCTTTCCTTCTGAAAAACGAACATTCAAGCTTCTGTCTACCCTGCATTTCACAAAGTTTTCGAACATTTAGAAAGCTTTCACTTCTTTTAAGACTTTGCCTCGATTTCTACATGCATTAGTATTTGCAAGGTGTCCAGTTTCTGATAAGCTTTATGTCCCTAGGAAATGAATAGCTGGCTCCTTAAGAGCCACAGGAGTTGCGAAGGGTCCAACAGATGGGAGTCCCTTGTTTATTTAGCTTGTTTAGCAATGTGGATCAGAAGGACCCAAGAAGAGAGTAGTACTGAAATGTACACTGTTGTCCACCCAGACTAAAACCCGATCTACAAATCAATTCAACGGGGATGCCTGGCTTTAAGCCAACCGGGGACCACTTGGCAAATATTCAGCCTAAACATACTGAAGAGCCGATCTAGCTTTCTCTCCAAGTACCTTGGTGCATCTGGACTGCAAATCAGTTTCATTTCGAGCACTTTGGGTTAATTGGCTTACAGATCTGTTGGTAAATAAGCCGGCTCTTCTCCATCTGATGCACAAAGCCTACAACCCACATACTTCAGAGGAGTCCCACTGTAACCACTGCATCTTTTGAGAAGTCCAATGCAGCTGTGGACTCTACAGCCAAAGCATGCAATTCCGAGTTGCTCCCATTCAAACGGGAGTTTGGCCATTGACATCCATGGGCTACGGACTATATACAGTAGAGTGGAAGGCACAATTTGTCAACTGGGAGATTTGATGTATTATAAATACATCCCCCTCCCTCCCCTCTTACTGTCTCTCTCTTTCACTCACACGCACACACAAATCGTTGCCATGGAGAAGAAAGCTTTTGGATGAGAGAGGGCACGGGAAAGAAGCAGGAGGCGATTACACGCCTAAAGCCCCTTTGGGTAACCTCGCAGGATCCCCTCCCGCCAAGCTCGGGACGCAGGGAGAATCGCTTGTGCCTCCTGCGAACGCAGCAGGCAGCCTCGAGGGGAGACGCAAGATGCTTTGCCAAAGAACAGTCTGGGAGGTGGGGTGGACTCCGCTTGCCAGCATAATGGATGGAGGAGGGCTGGAGCTGGTTTGATGGACAAACGGGGAGGTAGACAGGTAGGCAAAGTTACAGCACAGTCCTGGCCATAATATTGACTTGGAAGTGAGTCTTACCTGTTTCTGGAAAACTTGCTTCCAAGTGAGTAAGCTTAACCTTGCAGAGATTGAGCGAAAGAGAGCGCGAGAGAAAGGTGCCACAGACCGAGAAATCAAAGATGCAGTCAGCGAAGCTAAAAAGACGCTTCCTCCTTCTGAGTTTTGCCCATCTCCTCCGCCTTGCCCTGCACGCCTGCCTAAATTCGTTTAACAAAACTGGGCAGCACCTCTCCGCCTGAGCGAGCAAGTGCCCAAGTGCCCGGAGAAGCCATCCATCCCCATCACGCTGGGGAGTTTTCCTTTCGCTCTTGGGGACGGTCCCCTTTCCCTCTACCCCCCACCCCCGGCGCGAAGACATCCCTCCTTCTCCACCTTCCCCAACGGTCTGGGCAAGAAATCCGGCGGGGCAAAGGGCTGCCGCCGCCGCAGCCTGCTGTCCTGGGTCCCGGGAGAGATGGGGCGGGGGCGGGGGACGTGCAGGGGGGCTCTCCTTACCTGGTCCGCTGTTCGGAACTGCGGGAAGGGGAGGCAGAAAGGATGACGGATTTTCCCCAAAGGAAGTCTCGGAGGAGCCGCAGTTGGACCGTCGTCTGGGGCTGAAGAGCAGAGACGGCGTGCTGAGCGTACTGACAAGCAGCAGCCGCGGCAGCCTAGCGGAGGCAGGCAAGCAGGCAGGCAGGCTGGCAGGCAGGCAGGCAGGCTGGCTGGCTTGCTGGCTGGCTGGCTGGCTGGCGAGCGAGCGAGAGAGCGAGCGAGCGAGCGAGCGAGGGACACGCCTCCTGCCGGGAGCTCCACTCAGACCCCTTTAAAGACACAGCGCGCTTTTCCGGCCGGGTTCCTCGGCATCCCCACCACGGAGCTCGGCAAGAGTGGCGCGGAGGACAGCCAGACGCAGCACGCCAGCCGGGCAGAAGGACCCGCCAGGCAAGCTTGTCCCTGCTGCGGGTTCCGCCGCTCTTTCCCTCTCCCCAGACCCCCGTGCCCACTTTCTTTATAGGACTTCTATTGCTCGGCAGATCAGCAACTCACTGATCTCCAAGGTGCTGGATTTGCTCTCGAGAAGCGCCGGGGCTCCCGTTGAACCAAAGCAACTTAGTTCAGAACATAATGTGAAGGAAGTGGGATCCTCTAGGCATGTGCAGAGTGAGTTTCCTTGCCCAAAGACGAGAAAACACATCGCACGTCTAGAATTCTTAAGAATGTGGCGTTCTTTGACGATGAAACCTTTGGAAGTTGTCCCCTCGAAGTTAATGGGACTGAATCGGCTTTAATTTCAGTACCTTGATGCAACTGACTGGTGGATTGATCGGATTACCTCTCCCACCGTCCCCAGCACACACACCGCATCACGCACGTTTGGTATCATTTCTGTAGAGCAATGCGCGCCCCAGTCGGTTTGCGCCCTGCCTGCATGAATCAGGAGCTCCCGGCCCCCTACCCGATCTTTGTACTCAGTTCTCACTTGATTTAAAAGCACGCACTGAGACGCCTCGCCACCTCTGCCCACGGTGCCTGCCTATTGCCAAAGCAAATATCGTGACTGGGACGGGATGAAGACTAAAACGAGGCTGAGTCTGTGTATTGTGCAGGCAACTCTTTTGATATTGTTGATGGGAAAAACAATTGTTGCAGCTGAAAAAGTAAGCTTAAGTCCAAGGGGCAGGGTCTTGGGGGCTACCCCCTTTATATGTCAAGCATGAGGACTAGTGGCACTTCTCTTATCTGCCAAACAAGCACTGCTTTCTTCCAAGCTGGAGGATGCTGATTCAAACGCCTCTTTGCTGTGGCCGGTGGCATCTGATGATTTCAGCAGTCCCTGCGGGACCCCGCCGCTCAGACAAACAAGAGCCCCTTTCCCTCACCATTACCATCTGTCCGCATTTATAAGAATAAACTAGATTTTGGGTTTAGGAGCAGGGGCTATTGGTGCAGCCGCCAGCACCACTTCCCAAAAAGTATGCATTGCAGGGTACGTCTCTTGCTTTCTGGACAGTGTCAGGGGAGCTTTGAGGTCTGCCTTCCATGAAAAGACCATGATGGAAATCCCCAGGCTTCCCTCTCCGCAGCAGCGCAAGCTTGCCTATTCTTGGCTATTATTCACTCACTGCTCCTTCCCCCACGCCGTCCGCCCCCGCTGCCCTTGCCAGCTCAAAACGGGCAATCCCCGTCCAGGGATCTCTCCCCCCCCACCACCCACCACCGCCCGCTTTCCTGAGTCCTTTCCGATTGGTCGGAAAAGGGCTACCCGCCTCCGAACATCCGAGGGATGATCTGGCAGTGCGCCTCCTCGGCTCTCCCAGGTGAGCCCGGCGGGCAGCCGCGGCGCTGACCGGCGTCCCGCTTCACGCCCAGCAGGCCCCGGGCAGGTCCTTGCGGCAGCGCAGCCTGGTCCCTGCAGCCGGCCGAGGGGCTGGCCGGGGGGAGGGGGCGCCGGCGGCAGCGCAGCTTCGCCTCGGCTTCTCAGCTGAAAAGGCTCCTGTGACTGAGTCAACAGCAGCCTTGTTGTGCGGCGTAAATAAATGGTCAATGGAGCCCTTGTGCGCCGGGGAAGGCGCAACGCGCTCTCGCGGCCGCGGGGCCTCCGGCGGCTGGCTGTGACTTGCAGTTTAATCGAGCTCCGCAGCAGGCTCCCGGATGACTCCCCTGGGCGTTCCCGGGGCCAGAACTGGGGGGAGCCCGGCAGGACCCCTTTCCCTACGGGAGGCAGGCCAGTGGCGCGCCGAGCGCTTCCACGCAGTTGTAAAGCCAAGTTTTCACCGAGGAAGGACCCCCTCCTTTTCCCTTCCCCCCCCCCCCCGCGCCAAGTCGGAGAAGTTACTGGGGATATGTCCTATATCAAGTGCAGTGCTACCAGGAGCAAGAGCTAGCTCAGCTATCCCGCCCCTTAGCCACGTCCCCCAAGCGCCACGCCCCCTTTTGGGGTGTACTTGCTGTGAGAGGCCAAGCCGGCAAGCCCTGCCCTCTCCCCCGCCGCCGCAGACCGATCCCCTGGTCTCTTCCACCGACGCGGCTTCTGGTTTATTGATGCTAAAATAGACGGAGGTCCTCTGTACGGAGTCATCCACCTGTCCGCTTCCATCAGTGGCAAGGAATGGAATAGTGTCTGGAACTGGACTAGATTAGTCTTCCCCAAAGTGGACCCCTCAGTTGGTTTGGACTACAACTCCCAACAGTCCTGACCATTGGCCTTGCAGGCTGAGGTAGATGGGAGTTGAAAGCCAAAACATCTGGAGAGTACCAGGTTGAGGAAGAATGGAATAAATGATCTCGGGTCCCTTCCACTTGTATAATTCTGGCATCCCAACTGCTTTCACCTCTAATTGCAGCCGCAGGAAGAATAAGGGAGGTATTTAAAGCAGAATCTTACACAAATCACCACGGTGCAATCACCACAGAAAGCTGCTTGGCAATCCTGGTTTTCTGCATGGCTGCTGGAGCACAGCAGCAGTGCAAGAGCTCCAAAGTCAGTGCCCTAGCAGTGGCACGCATGCGATGCTGACTAACAACAATTGCATTGCAGAGCAGTTGCCAGCTCACTGGCTGCGGGTGCCTTGCCACTGCACAACATGTCAGAGATGAAGGTTGCCTGCTTGCAGCACAGTATCAATATCCTTGCTTCCAGATGCTTTTCAGACTGTCACCAAGCTCTCTTTATTGAGTGAGGAGCTTGCTAAGTTTTCCTGATTAGAGAAGAATCATAAATGATGCAATATAGGCTACTCCTCCCTCCTTTTATATGTATTTTTAAAATGTTAAAATTACTATTCTCTTCTTTCTGAAGTTGGAAGTTGCAAAGAATCTAGCTCACTGAATAATTTACTTTCAGTGACCTGAAGGGATTAACACTAACAATGAGGAACTAAATGACAGCCTACACAAGTCAAAGAATAATTTCCCATTACAGTGATAGACTAGAAATCCATGTTTCCCTTTTTGTTTCACAGAACAGTCTCTGAAGCTTGTCGAGAGCTGGGCTCCCTCCTTCCTCATCTCAAAGAAAAGACAGTTGTCTGGCACAAGCACTTTATTTCCAATGTACATCCAGCAAACAAATAACCAATGCAGGGAGAGCGAGCCCGCATAGAGCATTTTGTTGAACCTAACGTAGAAACTATTTGCAAGAACCCTTCTTTTCAGTAAGCCTGGGCTTCAGCTCCCTGGGGGAATCCTGTTGGAAAAAGACTCTCCTCCCAGATCTATGCAGACACTTTAGCTGGCTAGCTCTCCCCCTGATGTTGTGTCATGGGGCCAGGGATTGAGCCTATTGCTCCTTTCCCAAGTCCCCTCCCAGCACTTTGGGACCCTGTCACTTCCTGGTCCACCTGAACACCTGGAGATGGTGGCCATGAGACAAGCCCTTCCTCTTTCTCCATCTCTATATTCAGAGACCTCATTTCCTAGGACCCACAGTCCCCTTCCAAAGAGCCAGTGCCACCCTGGCCCTGAAACATGCACAAGATTAACTGCCCTTTCATTCACTACAAAGCTCTGTTTTTCTCTTCTCTCATGTGGGCAACTCCTGGCCACAAATGCAGCCCAAATAGTTAGATTCTGCAACAAGAATTAGCTGGATTGTAGAGCAGTCCTCAAGACCTCTTCTTTCTCTACCACACAGACTCGAATTTGCACAAATGTTCAAATCCACAGTTTTCATTCAAAAAGGAAAAGAGTGGAGATAACACCATCCTTTAGAGTAGATATTTTGAAGCCAGAAAAGGTTCTTTCATAGCTATAAGTAACTATGGCTTAAGTTCAGATGTAGTCATACCAAGAACAGACCCATTAAAATCAATGGGTTGTGCATATATTTGATTTTCTAGTTCAGAGATCATCCAAGGTCATTCAAACAACCTTTTAAACAAGAATGGAGAACATCATTGCATGGGGCTAATCAGGGGGAAGGGGACTTCTTCCCCTGACCTCATCTTATCTGTCATGGAAGGAAAGCTGTCAGCTCAGATCAATCATTAATCAGAGGCAAGAGCCAGGGACTGGGAAGGAACCACTGAGGGACTGAGTCTTGCTTCCTGCAGAGGATTGCCCTACTTAGAAGAAAGGCAATCCTTTGCAGGAAGCAGGAGCGAATTATTCAGCAGTGAACAGCCATGCAGAGGCTTGCCCTGCTTACTTGTGAGCTCAGTTGATGTGCAAGCTTATTTCTGAATAGAAGTGTTATATTGAGATCTAGGGAGGTGTTGATAATACTCTACACGACTCTGGTGTGCCCACAACTGAAGTACTGTGTCCAGTTCTGGGGTCCACATTATAGGAGAGACATAGCTAGGTTAGAATCAGTTCAGCATAGGGTGACAAGAATGGTAGCTGGGTTGGGAGGGATGACATCTGAAAAGAGGTTGAGGGAACTGAGTCTTTTCAGCCTGGAGAAGAGGAGACACTGAGGGGATCTGTTGGCGACATACAGGTATGTGAGGAGATATCATCTGGAGGAGGGCTGTGACCTGTTCTTCCCTGCAGTGGAGGGCAGGACATGTTCTGGTGGGGCAAAACTCAAGAAACCAGGCTTCAGGTTGGATGTCAGGAAGTACTTCCCGACAGTCAGGATCCCTAGGATATGGAATGGGCTTCCAAGGGAGGTGGTTGAGGCCCCATCAGGGAGGGTGTTCAAGGAAAGATTGGACAACCACATGTTGGGAATTAGATGAGTAGAGCCAGCATCATACTAGATGGCCCAGGAGGCCCCTTCTAACTCGCTTTGTGTCTATGTTCTATATTATTGAAACTGTTGCTGTGTTGTCATGTCTTTGTCTTTCTGAGCAATGTCTTGCCCAGCCACAGCCTGCTTACTTGTCAATATACATACTGCTCATACTTATTTCTGAATAGACAGAAATAGGTTTGATATTTGAGATGCTGTTTGGAAGTGCTGCTGGGTGATTTGGTCCTGCTTGCTTCTGAACAGATTAGCAAAGGCTTGTCCAGCTAATTTATACATAGACGCGTTGGTCATGCTTACTTCTGAGTAGACATATTTCTCATTATAAACATGTAATAATACAATGGGAGGGATTGTTTCAGCCCCATCTGCTTTTGCCTATGGCCCCACTCACCACGGACATGTCTTTCCACCAGAGCCTCTTCAAAAAGGAATTATGTTCTTGGGCTGAACATGCTAGACACAACTGTTTGAAAACAATAAAGCATAAAACCAGGGACATTTTCCATTCGGGAGGAACAGAGTATATTCAGAATTCCCATGCATAAATAACAAGTGTACTTTAGGCAGAAATATAGGCGCAATGTTAATCACAGATTATTCACAGAGTTTACCTTTCATGCTTATATCAGAGAAGGTTCAGCACGTCCTGACAGAGGGAAACAGGGCTCTGCCTTAGGTACTTTCATTGATGCAACCTGAACAGTCAGTGCCTAGCCCAGGGAAAGACAGCATGGCCAGGTCAAAGGCCTAGAGACCACACAGGGCCCTTGTAAAGCGTTACATCTTTAAGAAAGAGACAAACAGGAGAGCAGCTTGCATATAGCTCTAGCTTCAGGTAGTTTTAACTGCCTTTTACCCGTGTGAGAGGTAGGTATGAATTTGATGGCTTCCTGATTTGGGCAAAGAAATTGTTGTTCTACGAAGGAGGCTTTATAACATGTCACAGGCCATTTAGCATAGTAGAATGTTCACATGGACCATGGAAGGATATTGATTTGTTCTGGGGGGAAATGGATGAGATACACTCGGATTTCACTGCTTTAGAATGCTGCTGGTGGAAGTTCTCTGGACACCAACATTTCTCTGCTCAAGTACATATGGTGCAAAGCGAAACTCTCATGTGTGGAGTGCCTTTGTCTTTTTGACTGGTAGCCACAATAGCATTTATATCAGAAGCAATCCCATTTTAGGATGTAGTCTTCCCAGAATTTCCTATTTTAGAAAGCCTGGAATTAAGCTTCTTTCTTGTCATACTTCTGCTCCGGTACTCCCAGGAGTAGTCCCACCATAAGGCAAAGCAAACCATTTGCCTCAACCTCAGGCAGAAGATGTTGGGGTGGTGGGGAACAGCTCCTCTATTAGAGGACAGAGGCTTGTATGCTGTGCAACCTGATTGCCTGCACCGCAAGCTACCCTGCTGCTTCCAGTGCAGCAAAGGATGCTATTATTAATTTTTTTATTAATTTCTATACCACCCATCAGCAAAGCTCTCTGGGCAGTTCACAACATGATATGACAACAAAATACAACACAACAGCATTTAAAACATTTAAACATTCATTAAAATAGCATTAAAATACATTAAATACAATGAAAAAGACCCAGACAAGGAAATAAAAAGGCACCTGGATAAACCCATCAGACCCCTAGATATCCACTATCCCACTGTTGGTACTGATGCAAGATGCAACTGCCAGTTCTGCCCATTTCTTTATATGGAATGGGGACAGAGTGACATCTTGTCTTTTGCCCCAGGCAGCAAAATGTCTTGGATAGGACTTGTGCACTTCCTCTGGCTCCTGCACAGCATTAGATGCCACACCATAGCAGGAATCCAGCTCCTGTGTAGAGGATCAGAAACCTGCCCGGTAACATGGTAAAGAATGGACAAAACTAAAGCTGTGGGGTGCAATCGACAGCACAGCAGTTCTGAAAAAGAGCTTGGATACTCTCTTAATAGTCTTACGTTATTTCTTGCCAAAAATGGGGTGGCGGGGGAGGGATTAATACAAGTTCCAGTTAGTAAGAAAAGATGTATTTCTCCAGTGTAAGGTTTTCTTCAGAATTTAATTTAATAAATGGATGGGGCATAGATTGAAAAGCAAGTCATTTGTGAGACAATGCCAAGCAAGAAGGGAAATCTGGGTCTGGAATGGAAACATGCATTTCAACTAATGGATCAACCAAATAATAAACTTTCCACTTTAATCTGGTGTTGATTCACTGGGTTTTTCAATGATTTTTATAATATGTAATATAAAATTCAGTCAGTTTCTTCAATTGTTTCTTTAACTGTCCATATCTACACATTTATTCTAAGAATGTGATACTATTAATACATCAATGAAGCACACCTATTATTTATATATAGCAGGAAAATATAGATGCAACACTCTCTCCTGTCTTTTAAATTGTCTCTTTGTCCATTGCCATTCCACTAAGTATAAGGACCCTTTTAAGAGAAAAAGAGTAATGTACCTCCTTGGAATATATGCCAGATCTATACAGTGGAGCTAAAGAACAGAGAAACAGGCAAACTAATCCACTAACTAGTTATGCTAGACCAATATAAACTGAATTCATTTCTGACTCACAAGACAATTCTGTACTTAGATACTCAGAAACAGAGAAACAGAGAAACAGAAACAGAGCAAGTCAGAAGTGGTATCCTGGGCCATCTAGTCTGACCCCTGGCTCCAGCCATGACATGCCTACCATGTGCATGTCTAGCCTATCCTTGAACAACCCACACCTCCACTCAGAGGCCAGAACTTGAGTCTGGTCTCTTAGTCCGGTTGAGTGAAATTCGGCCTACTCTATGTACATGGTGGGCATGTCGTGAGCGGAGCCAGCTGGAGCTGGGAGTCAGACAAGTTGGCCTGGGAGGCCCCTTCTGACTTGCTCTGTTTCTATGTTTCTATATGGATCTAGGACTGTGGCCTAAAGATTGCACTTTACTGGGAGCATATTCTATTGAACTTAATAGGGCTTTCTTCCAAATAGACATGCATAGGATTGCTTTGTAAATTGACTCAAGAACAATGAGTGCACTGGTTTGCGGAACACAGCCAGTCTGTGGTCCCATTGTTTCAGGAGTCTTAACGTGAAGCCTTATTATGACTCGGACTAATAGCTGATGCATTAACATTCAGTGAAGTATTAAGAGTGTCACATCTTGACATCTTCAAATAAAGAGGAACTATACTTTCTTCCATATAAATAATGCATATACTTCCCTGAACCATATTTAATTCCTCTCTCTCTCTCCCCATGTATTGAGCTCTGTTGAGGCATCAAAGATCAAACATTCAGAAGTATTACTGAAGATATATTCAGTATCTATCAGTGTCTCCAAGTTGAGTTGGAAAAGGCTCACGTCAGGAACCCCTAAGAAGTAAGAATAAATGGCTTGCCCTTCTGTAACAGCTTCCCATGTTCTAACAGAGCATACAGTTCTTTCACCCTCAGGGAGTCCGTTTCTTCCTCTGTGGGATTAGCAGCTCTGGGAAGCAGGGCCTCAGTCTGCCTCATTGTGAGGTAGCTCCCTATAGACTGTGTGACCGTTTTGAGGGGCATCTCCTAATTGGCCTCACTTGTCATTATTATAAAGATAAGCCTTTGGTAACATTCCTTAATTAATACTAAATTGATCTCCACTTCCAGAAATGTATTTTGGTGTGTTTTTGTGGAACAGTAGGCTAACTATAGGAAACATAGGCTAACTATAGCAAACATTCACCTGCTGGTGTGGTCCAGCCCTCTCATGCTATATGTAACATCTCAGATTTTCCAGGGGAAACGTTTGCCAACAAGTCATTGCAGCCCCAGCAAAATCCCAAAAGGCTCCTTTTCTCCTCAAAGGAGGTAATTCCTTCTGTCTTGAGAGAATCTGTGGGGTCCCATATGAGGGTGAATGAAAATTACCTATTGTGACATTCCCCTGAGTTCTAGTATAACTCAACAGTGCCAACTAGGGTGCCTGGATATTTGCACTCCAAAGCCTGAAAAAGCATATATCCTTTGTTTTTGTTTCTGAATAAATATCCAGATTCAAACTTTTTTACAGTGCTGCAGCTATTTGCAACTGGCCAGTTCCTTTGATGCGTAAATTCAGTTTTTTTCTGGAGAACTCAGTTTCCAAATATTTTTCTGATTGGTTGCTAGACCATGGCTATCAGATAACTTATTGTCCACTGGGCAACACAATTGTCTGTCCCCACTAAAATAAGATTTTAAACATCTCAGTTTCCCATAAATATGTGAGACTTTGCCCTCAGTCTCTTGTACCTAATCCAGAGTCTAAGGAAGTTCTGTCTTTGAAATTTTCATCTGCATGTTCTGAAACACAGGAATCAACTCATCTAGGTAAAATGTAGCCTAATTGGAATAATTTGGTGCTTTTCTTACCTTTTTTCTTCTTTTTCCCCATCTTCCATCTCCTAGATAAACTCATTTATATGTCTAGACCTTTGGCAACATTGTTTTAAAACTGGGATTTTCATGAAAACTTACTCAGGATTGCATGGTTGCTAAGCTACCCCTTCTTTTCTTAGGTTATTTCAAAAGGTATATTTAAGTTCTCTGTTTTGGGGCAAGATAATCCAAAGTAACTCTTATTTTACTATCATTAGTTTCCCCTGATAAAGAAGGAATGGGCTGAAGGGAAAGATCCTTGCCAGTAAGGCTTGGAATTCCCTCCTATGGCTAGAAAACTTAAAGTGATCAGGTAAGAATCAACCTATGGTTAACAGCTAACATAATTCCTTGTAAGGATGGGTTGGGGAGAAACCCTTGTTCAAAGAGGAGATCCACCAGTAAGGAAAGTCCTCCAACTCCCCCACCCTTAATTTCAAGTATCTCTGCAGGTAGCACAGGGCCAGAGATAAGCACTGTTTCAGAAGCTTTTCACTTTCTGAGTTGCATGCTTGTTAAAGAGAACTTTACTCTGTACTTCGCTACTACGGGCTTCAGAACAATATTACCCAGAAGTTGAGAACATGTCACAAGCTCTGAAGTGTTGGACAAATCTATTCTTGGAGGAAATGGCAGAGAAACTACAGTAGGAGGAAACCCGTTGGTGACCTTTCAATGCGGACTGAAAGGCGATTACCCCTTTCCTTTCTTGAGGCATCCAAGGGTTCTTCATACATGAAGATGGAGGCTGCTTCCGTACTGCAGTGCCACTCAGTGATGTGGGCCTGAGCATGCAAAGAGTCTCCCTGCCAGTGCTAGTGGACTGCTGAGCTGGGCCTTCATTGAGTCTGGGTTCAGGGGGCTCCAGCTCCCTTTTTATTTCCATGGCCCCTGTTCCCCAGAGCCCTAAGTGCCCATTGATGCCAATGGAAGATTTTTTTTCTCATGCAGGTCAAGGGGGATTTTCAAAGGGAGCACTGTCATGGAGGAAACGACCAGCCCTCCCCCAGTCCCCAGATTCCCAACTCCACATGGCAATCAAGCTTTGAAAAGCCCTTCCATTGCCAATGGAATTGGCAGGATATCTTGTTTCAAGTAGCTCCCAGAGAGACCATCTGATGCCAGTACAATCTTTCCAGTGATGTAAAGAGCTAGGCAGCCAGTCCTGCATGGGTTACTACCAGTCATAATGGAAATTGTAATGTAAAATCTGTTATTTTAGTCACCACTAGCATGTCCTGTTGTTTTACATTCACATAAAACAGAGTATTGGTGGTCCTTTTTGAAATCTTTAATCATAATTGTTCCCAAGAGAAAAACAATTCTGATTCAAACTGTGAATAAAAGCAATCGAAGGACATTGTGCCAAACTCTTTCTGGGTTTAAAACTCCATTAGCGTCAATGGGATTTTGCAATCAAAATGAATTTGTCCCACTGGCCCTATGGTACAGTCGTCAATTGCTGCTGCAGAAAACAGAAATGAGAAAGGTTATCAGAGAAGAAATACTAGAGTAAAAGCACAGGGATATAATACAAACACTACAGGGCTGAAGAGATGGTACACCACTTCCATTATAAAAAGTTTAATTTCTCTTGCTTATTTAACAGTTTGGCAATTGTTACATATGCTGAGCATAGAAATGCGACTCCTGACTCAGGCATTTTCTCACAATTGCCTCAGTTACCAGTAAAACAACCTTTTTGACTTGCGCAGTTATATACATCTTGATAGTGAAATGCCCAGGATAACTCCTGGCATGGTACTGCCTATAATGTAACTCTGCTGCTCTTGTTGTGATATTCAGAGGTCAAACTCCAGTTTGCCTTCCTCCCTGCTTTGCAACCACTGCAAAATCAAAATCTTCAGTAGTTCTAGCCTAGTTGTTTTTCTACTTCTGTCTCTGCCTCTGCCCAGGGTAGCAACAAAAGATTCTTACAGGATACCTGCTTCTACAATTCTGTTCTTGCAACAGCTTTGTATATGTATTTCTCTATATAGGTATCATATTTGTCTTGAAAAAATGGCCTTGTCCATCTTCTTCTATCCATTGAAGGTCTTCTAGCTTAACTATGCTGTAACTTTTGGCATGTGCTGGACTGATAGACTCCCTCTTTTGCTGCCTAATTTCCTTCACAGCAGGCTCATTAACCAGGATAAGCATTTTTTTGACCTGAACCCAACCCAATCAGTCAGTTCCTCAGCTTCAGGCTATAGGGAAATATGTGTTATGGCTGCTAAGCAGAACACATGCAAATAAGACATGAATGAAGTCAAACATTACCTTTTGTGTCAACACCCAGGACAGAGTCCCATCTGTCTAATAAAAGGATCAGTCCTACTAAAATGTACTCTTGGGAGCTCAAATATTTTCAGTGGTCAAAAGAAAGAGAAAGTGATTTGTCTGGACAATACATGCAGGACTGATCACTCATTTTCTTGATTGTCCATGTATAAAGATGCCCTGCATATACCGAAGGGGTTTGGAAATGATGACAAAGAGGGCAGCACTAGCCTGCTTCTATTTCTCACATCACATGTTCACGCTGGCCATTTTTCTGACACCTGCCTCGCACTTCTGTCACATCAGATGCCAGCTGGAGGATGCCATTTTGAAATCAGGATAGGACACATTCTCTCCTGTACTGCTCAGATCTCATTTCTGTGATGAAATTGAAGGTAGATGTTGTTGTGAGCTAGTCCTTTCCCTCCTTCCCTCAGGTTCCACAACTCAGTCCTTGGAAGTGCAGCTCTTGTCTTGAAACTCCACAGTTACGAGTACAGTGGAACCCTAAACAGTCTACCTAAGCAGAGAAGTCTCTGCTCCTGTAAAGAGTCAACGACAAACTGAAAACCCTCCCATCTCTTCCAAAACAGATTGACTCTCACACTCAGTGTGAGAAACTTCACTAGGCTACCTCGAAGGAGCTTCAAAGGTTCAAAGGGAAGGGGCCGCTTGCTCCTGCCCTTCCTCTTCCTACACCACTTCAGAACTGGATGATGACTCCCACTGCCTGCACTGTGCGAGAGACTGGCCCACTCTCTACAGATACAACAGATTAGAAGTATACTAGCTGCCTCAGTGTGAAAGGCTCACTGACCCAAGGAGGGAAGCAAAGCTCACTGTATGCTCTGGAAGCACCTGATACTGTACAGTCACAAAGATGAAGCAGGAGCAGACCTGAGCAGCAACCTGAAAGGGATGCTAATGGGATACCAATGCACTTCATCTAAGAGTAAATGTAGCTATAATAAACACAATGCATTTTTAAAGCAATGCAGGAACATTGAAAGATATGATCTCCCCCCTCCCCAGCTCATGCTCCTAAGTGGTTCAGCCCATTCTACCACTTTAATTTTTCATCACTAAAAATGGTATAAGCCAGAACTTATGCTAAAGCTAATTCAGCTGAAGAACTTTGCCACTGAGTAGGCATGAATTCAGTTCTGTCTGTGGTGGTTAGTCTGTGATTACTCATTCTCACAGCTGAGACATTAAGGGATGCTGCCATCATTAGGTGAGGAACATGTGCTTTTGAACCATCTCAAAGAAGGTCTAAATATGACATTCACAAGCAAGTACCAAACGAAGGGTACCAAATGCATAGCCACTTATCAGTTGGGCAAAACTGTCGTTTCTTCCTCACAACTGTTGATTGTGAGTAGGGTGTAGCAGCTCCAGTGTGCAACAAGGCACATGCTTCAAAAGAAACCCAACCCAGTTGGTTACCAGATGATCTAAGGAGCCCATTTCTCTATGTGGTGCTTATCCATGTCCTTCTTAATTTTATTGTTAGGTGCCATCGAGTTGTCAGTGACTTAAGCAACCCTGTGACTCAATGCCCTCCAAACTGTTCTGTCCTTCATAGCCCTGTTCAGCTTTTGTAAATTTGAGACTGTGGCTTCCTTTATGGGGTCCATCCATTTCATAATAGGTCCTCCTCCTCTTCTTATGCCTTTGACTTTCCCTCACATGAATATCACGTGCTTATTCCCAGGAAACATACTGAGTACTACACCATACTTCCATTTCTCATCAGGAGAAGATACGTGATCAATACGTTTTGGCCTCTGGCCTTTTCTGCAGCTTCCCATCTGCTTTGGCATCCATTCCACCAAGCCTAGAACAGTCTGCGATGGCGTCTGCCACTCGGCCCCATATGTTGCACATGTCATTTGCATCTTGGAATTTTTGAAATGCATTTTTAAAACAACAGCCACAACAGTGCTCCTGACAATATAGTGCTGAATAACACAGATGAAACTCTGTGGCTCAGCAAAGGATCCCTTCAGGGAGTCAAGCTGTTGACTCACTGATGCTGAGAGAATCAGAAGAAAGTACACTGCACATTTACTGGCTGGCAAACACTGTCTTGTGTCCCTGTGTCTGTTGCCACGGCTTCACAGATCTTACTTATGCTTCTTCATCAGGAACCCTGGCACCTAAAGGTTTCAGATAATCCACACAGATATTAACGGATGGGGTTGTGTTCCTCTACTAGCAAGAAAGCATTTAAACTGCTGTAGCTGATTCACCAAATGGATTAAGAACAGCCTAGCAGCTGGCTTGTGCCATCTTTCATACGTAGGGAATGAGCATAATGTGTGGGTTATCTTGACTAATACTTTATAAGTGTCTATTCCTTTATAATGCTTATTACAAATACCTAAGTTAATTTAGCAAATAACCAAAAATTGCTTTCCTCGATATTATTATGAGTGTGCACACTGTCCTCAACTCAGGGCAATGTTATGGAAGAGGCACATAATGTGCGTGAGAGGCATTTGTGAATTTTCTACTGCAGTGTTGGCAGCTCTAGATCTTTGTTTGGTCCAATTGCAGAGATTACATATGGAGCTCCATCCTGCACAAGCAATGCTAGTCTGGGGTGGGCCTACAAGGAAAACCAAGTTGGTGGCAGGCTGCCAGGAGCCGTAGCAGCAGAAAAAAGGAGCCAGCAATGTGAGCATTATTATCCTTGAGTCCTTTGCAAAACTGTCAGAGTCACCAGCCTAACTCACTTTTTAAGCCAGCATCGTCCATCTTCGTGGTGCTGGCAATGGACACAGTGGAGCTCCTGAAGTGCTGGTGGCTGGCAGGCCACCAGTTATCCTTAGAATAGGGGCAGGATGTTATTCCAGTTATCCTTACAATGGGGCAGGAAGTGTTGCCCTCTGATTGACGTCATATTAATCTCTTGGGCTGATTTTCTGCCAATTTGGCCCAAGGGCCCATATTGATACTGATGCTAGTTCATCAAAATATTGTCTTTAGTCATTAACAAGTGTTGAATTTAGCATCTGTCTTCTGTGAGAGGAAGGACCCCAGTCATGGAAGACTTTCTGCTGAATTTCTGGGGATCCCCTCTTCCTCATACATCACTGCTTACCCAACCCACCAGGGTATCGTGCCTCTCTGAGTAGTTTTTTTAGAGGTGTTGCCAAGGAAGAAGGGAGTGGGAAACTGCACTTCCATCTCAACACCTTCTTAGTTTAAATTTGGATCCAATCCAAGTCTATATGGCTGTGATTCTAGTTTCTAACTATTTGAGCAATACATTCAGCTTTTGATACATTGGGCTTACCTATTTCAATTATAATTGTCATGTCCAAATGCCATTTTAATGGGCCTGCTAAACTTTTTAAATTACACATTAAAATAATAAGGAAGTCCTGTTTTTGTTTTTTTTCCGATTTATATCCTGCCTTTTTCCTACAAAGGGCTCAAGGCAGCTTACATCATTCTCCTCCTCCATCTTATCCCCACAACAACAACCCTGTGAGGTAGGTTGGGCTGAGAGTCTGTGACTGGCCCAAAGTCACCCAGTTGGCTTCATGGCCGAGCGGGGACTTGAACCCAGATCGCCTGAGTTCCAGTCCCATGCTCTTCACCACTACACCGCACTGGCTCTCAGTGTGCCAGTGTTGAAAATGTTTTAAATTATTACTTTTGGTGAAGCTCACTCTAATTTAATTCAAAATATGCATTTGCAAGTTAAGATGAACCATATGCAGGGTTCTGCCTGTAACCCTTTTTAAAGCTACTACAAAATATTTTGCAAAAGTAAGTGTTTTCCAGTGCCCTGACATCTGCTAGGTATATAACCCTGTTGGTTTACACAAGGAATGCTGCAGTTATTTAAAAATGGAAAGGTGGAATAAAAATATTATAGATTAAAAGACACAGGAGAGTTACTCTATTGTCATAAGAGAATATGTTAGCTTGTTTTCTTTAATGGGACCCAGTGCTGGATAAGGGTTATTGGCAATTTAACCTCTTCGTTCATCTGCCATGTATCCATGCATGCCGAACTGTTTTGGAAGCAAAAGCATTCATCAGAAATTTTGTTTCATTGTAAATGGCATTTATGTATATTGAGGGGATCAAGCAGGGCACATCAAGGGTAGATATGCCTGGGCCCTACCTCGGGCCCTTGTCCCAACAGGGGCCTACTAACAAGAGCCCCCTGGACTTGCTCTTCCTCTTCTCCATGGCAACCTGTTGTTCACTGGCCTCTTAATCTGCTACAGACAGTGTAGGTAGTGAGAAGAAGAGCAGTGGATGCTGCTGCCTGCCTGCCCATCCCTCCGCATGCCAAAGAGGAATAAGCTAAGGTGAAAGAGAAGACGTGGCACCATCAGGGCTGGTGACAATGGCAGTGAGCAGGGAGACTCCCTGAGGGAGAGGTTTCAGTGGAGCTGACCTGCCCAGTGCATCGAGAAATTCTGTACAAATGGACGCAGAAAGTTCTGTCTGTCATCAGCAACACTGGAAACAAAACGGAGCACTTTTGTTTCCAGAATGCCTAACTCAAAATTCAGAGTGGAACAAAATAAAATGCCAAGATGGGTATAAAGACAAGAAGGTGAAGTATCCGTGTCTATCTGTAAACACACCAAATATCTGATTGTTAAAGTGGGTGTCTCCAGATTCCTATAATACACATCCTCCAAAATGATGCTACACTACAGGATCGATTGTTTTGCCAAGAGTGCTCCCTTTTGATTGCCACCTGAATGAAACATCAGCTCCTGCCTTCCTTCCCCTGTTGCAGGGAATGTAAGCTGCAAAGCACGGAAGACACCACTGACAGAAGTACTATCAAACTTGTATGCACAATCTACACATAGCTATCAGTTGTCAATTTTCTACTAGGACTTTTGAAGAGCTGGGAAAATACACAACCAACAACTCTTGTGTGCATTTATTTCAGCATCTATGTAAATGGCCAGACACATTTAGTATTGACAAAATGTTATATGTTTGAGATAAAAAGTGTAAATGTCAGTATATTATTAGTGTATATTATTTATGGAAAGGCTTGCTGACTATGGAAATGATGCCTTCTATATCCTCACCTGGACTATAACATAACATACTCCAAAAAGAAGGCCAGCTCCTCAGCTAGTGAGAGAACCAGCCAAGCTTCATTGTAGAAAGAATCTGTAATAGACTTCTTATATTTAACCTATTAAAGATAATAAGTTTTTATCATATGTTCAATAATTAAATTCCCAGTAGAGTTTCTCCTTGTTTTGTACTTTTGCCAGTGGATTAGAGCCTAGCTTTTACTGACAGTTGGTTTTAGCTATATTAACTACTGACAGACTGCATTTGCCTTAGAGAAATGATGTCCATCCCAGTTTCATATGTAATGAGGGGGGTGTTATTGACCCTGAGAAGTTACTCGAGAAGGATGAGAGGCTTGAAGTTACAACGCTGTAGTTGAAACATAGGAGGAAGAGCAAAGGGGAATTTGGGCATGTGCATGTTGACATGCTCAAGGGGCAAAAAAATATTCCTTTTACTGAAGACTATGTGGTCTTTCTGTCTCCTTTCAGCTGCCTGTACACATACCCAGCCAAATGCATCTTTTCCACCAGGCTTTTATTTTAATTCCCAAGTCCTCATTCCCAGTTGAAACAAGAGCCAGGCCTAAGTTTCCCTTTGAGCTGCATTTGTTTCACAGGGACACAGCCACCTTACACCAACTCAGCCCACTGGTCCATCTAACCTACCTGAAGTTGTAATGACTAGAGATGTAAGACCTGTCACCACTTGTGTTTGTGCTGCAGCAGGTAGGTTTGCCTAAGAAGCAGAACATGCTCAATGGTTAGCGTTCAACTGTGGCCCACCCAGCCCAGTGTGGTCCATCATCCATGGGGCGGATGTTTTTTCAGTCCAAGGCAAGCAGCAGCCCCCTCCCCTTTCCTCCTTTTTCTCAGCTGCAAAGGGACTGGAGGTAATAGCTATTACAGAAGACTTCCCCAACCTGGTACTGTCCAGATATTTTGGACTACAGCTCCCATCAGCTCCAGCTAGTATGACCAATCTTCAGCAGAGTTGGGGTGTAATCCAAAGCATCTGGAAGGTACCAGTTTGGGGAAGACTGTATTCAATAAACAGCAAAGCCTCCTGTGTTTTGTGGGTCCTTTGGCCTCTTGATCCATCCATAGATCTAACATCCCCTCTTTGGCTACACCTTTAGTCATAGACAAATCTCAAGCAAAGAGGAAACCCTATTTTATCAAAGTAACCAATACACACGTGTAACAAAGAAATCCTAAGATTATAACAAAAGCTTTAGTTCTATTCCATGCAGTTTATATTCCCTATCTGAATAACCTATATCTTTCCTTAGAACTGCTGCCACTTAACACACACACATTTTATGTAAGCAAATATTGATATTAATAATACTCCATACTACCTAACATTAAACTTGACCTTTCACCAATGAGTATATTCTATTGTACTGGTGAAAGCAACAATCACGCATACAGTGAAACACACTGGACTAAGAATGCAAATTTGTCATAAGATTTTTGCAAACTTATAGCCATGGTTTGAACTGTCCAATATGCATTCAACAGAAGGCAATGTGAAATAGTTCTTACAGAGACTCTCGTTTGCAATAAAACAGGCCACACTAATTCTCGGGCTACAATACACAGCTACACCAGCCTTAAAAACAACATACACCTTGTAATGAGGTCTGTCCATCCAAAAAAGAGAAGCACAGCAACTTCTACCAGGATAGAGAAAATGAAACACCTGATTGGCAGGGGAGAGTTGTAACAATATAGTATTATTTTTATCTAGTTTCATCTTTATTTCTTGTCTAACAGAAGCATGGTGTCAACATACAACTTAAATAATATTATTGAGGAATTTAAAGTCCACATAAAGAACAGATTTTCATTACTGAACTGAATGGATCATGGACCAGAACTGTGGACTGAAATCAGAGATATTATTAGGGAAGAAAGCTGAAAGTCAATACCTGTGGCAAAAAAAAATGGGGATGGGAGAGGGAGGAATAAGTCTAGAGACATGCACAATTGCTAAAGACATCTGAGAACCAAAAGCAAAAGGTGACAGAAATCAGGTCAGAATCCTGACTGCAACTTTTCAGCAACAATCACAAAAGAGCTATTGCAATGACCAGTGCAAAATAAAAATATAAAAGAACAACAAAAAAGGGGGAAAAGATACCTCTTCCAGAAGAGCCATGAAATCAAAGGGAAATACAGATCTAGACTAGGAATGATGAAAGAACAACAGAGGAGCATACAATCTTACCAGGATAAAATAAAGAGTAGCTGAAAACAATGTATGGAAGAATCATTCAGAAGAGACAAAGGATGGCAGACATGTTTAAAGAATATTTGTATGAGAAAGAACTTGCAATGCAAGAAAGAGATTTAAAAGCTGCTAATTCAAGGTGCAGAGACGGGATCAGTCCAAATCTTAACAAGAATATACCAACAAATATGGACCACAATACAATGGCCCACAGACTGGAAATGTTCAATATATACTCTAGTCCCCAACAAGGAGATCCTAAGGACCTCAGCAACTGTAAGACCATTGCACTGATTTCCCATCAAGAAAAGCTCAAGGTGTTGCAACAAAGCATTTACTCTGTATGGAGTGAGAAATGTCTGACGTTCAAACTAAATTCTGAACAGAAAGAGGCACTCAGAATCACATTGCAAATGTCTGTTAGCTACTAGAGCTCAGCAAAGAATTTCAGAAGATCAATGTATGTTGCATGGACTACAGCAAAGCATTTGTTCATGTGGCTCACAAGAGGCTTTGGGTGGTTCTGCAAGAAATAAGTGTGCCTCAGTACTTGATTGTCCTGATGCATAATGGTACCATGGACAACAAGCTACTGTTAGGCCACAATGTGGACAAATAGAATAGTTTCCTATAGCCAAAGGTGTCAGACAGAGATGTATTTTATCTCTGTATCTGTTCACTCCATATGCAGAATGCATCATAAGGAAAGCAGGAGTATGGTCAGAAGAAGGAGGCGCAAAAATTGACAGAAGATACAAAGCTAATTTAAGATATGCAAATAAGACCATGTTACTGGCAGGAAGCAGCAATGAATTGAAATGACTCCTGATGGAAGTGAGAGAAGAAAGGGCAAAAGCAGGACTGCAGCTCAACATTCAGAAAACAAAAATCATGACTACAGAAGTATTACACAACTTTATTTATTTATTGCATCTATATGCTGCCCTATAGCCCAGCGGCTCTCCGGGTGGTTTACAATAAGAACCATTAGCAACTAGCATAAACCCATAAAGCAAGAATTAAAGCAATAATATCAGCTGTACAAAAGTAAATCCAATATAATATACAAGACAGGAGAGCATAATAAGCAAGCAGCAATGAACAACAGAATAAAACCGGAATAACTGCTAAAAACAAGTGTTGAATAAAAGAAGGAAACTAAGTAGTGAAAGTACCAAGTGCACTTTCTCCAGGAGAGCACTTGAATATCACCTGCGAAGAAATTGCAATCATGAGAGATTTTTTTTCCCAATTTAAACCCTGCCTTTTTCCTACAAAGGGCTCCTCCTCCATCTTATCCCCACAACAACAACCCTGTGAGGTAGGTTGGGCTGAGGGTCTGTGACTGGCCCAAAGTCACCCAGTTGGCTCCATGGCTGAGCGGGGACTCGAACCCAGATCGCCTGAGTCCCAGTCCCATGCTCTTCACCACGACGCCACACTGGTTAACCACTACACCATTTTGCATGCCTTGGCCCACTCTTCTGTTCAAAGGGACACTGTGGCCGGGAAAGTAAGATTTGGAAGGGCAGCAATGGAGGTACTAGAAAAGTGCAAGGGTGTTTCACCAGAACCCAAGATCACCTGCACTATTGTATTCCTGATCACTATGCATGGGTGTGAAAGGTGGACAGCGAAGAAAGCTGACAGAAAGAAAATTTATGCATTCAAATCATGTGGCTGGAGGAGAGCTTTACAAATACCCTAGATCAACTCCCCCCCCCCAAAAAAAAAAAGACGAAGAAGAAGAACAAATGGACCCTAGATAAACCAAGTCAGAAGTTGCCCTGGAAACAGGAATGATGAAACAGAGGCTATCATACTTCAAGCACAGTATGAGAAGGCAAGGATCACTGGACAAGACAATCGTACTGGGAAAGCCAAGAGAAGACAAAGTAGCAGCAGGAGCAACTGACGAAAAAGACCAACTATGAGCTGGATCCATTTCTCAAAGGAAGCCACAGCCTTGAATTGATGGTAGCTGAGCAAGACTGTCAAGAACAGGATATTTTGGAGGGCATTTATTCTCATAAGGCTGCTACAAGGGGAAGGCAACTTGATGGCACATAACAAGAAGTTACAATCTGTCATCCTAATTACACACTTGCCAGAATAATTGCTTCTGAATTCAGCGAGGTCTGCTTTTGAGTAGGCACGTGTAGGATTTGGCTGTTAGGATTACAATAGCAGGAAGAGCTATCCAGAAATCATGCTTTACATGGTTGCAGCAACTGGGTGGCTGATTTCACAAATCCTTCCGTAAATTGAGGCTACAAACCTATGCATGCTTCCTTGAGAGTAAGTCCCATTTAACTCAGAGGGCTTGCTACTGATCAGAAATGTATAGACTTGGATTGTAAGGGTTTTTAAAAAGCTCATTAGATGGAAAATATTTTTAAATAAGTGTGTGCATGCTATTTAGGTCTCCTGCTCTTTTTCACTTCTTGCTTCCTCGTGTGTGAACACAAAGCTCAAGGGTTGGGAGCGGGGTGCATGCTCCGCTCTTGGGGAAACCAAGTTGCTGGGCAGTCACTTCCCTTGGATGGTTGACTCGAGGACTGGCCTGATGTCAGCGCTCTTGCTCCAGAGACCAGAGAGGCAGGCTGCTGGGTGGCTGAATGCCTAGCTGGAATGCAGCCCAGCAGCCTCCCTTGTGCTGAGACACTGATCTGGGCAGCTTGTCGCCTTGCCACATCACTTCCTCGCACCAGCCCTGCTGGTGGGGCACCTCTGCAGATGGATGGCGGTGGCACTTGCCTACAGCAATGGCAGCCACCAGCCACTGCCTTACTTGGGCAGGGCTGAGGCTCAGCTACATAAGCACTAGGGTTTGGGGGGTTTTTTAATGGACAAATAGTTCCCATCTTCTCTTGAGGGCTTAGAAAGGAGCATAACAGGGAATGCAACTCATATAGGTAGCAGAAAATGTTGATTTCCCATTATGTGTTGACCCAGCCCATGTAAAATTAATTGTGCATTTTCAGAGAGTTATCTCACCATGTTTCAGTCCCATTTTTTAAAATGGGGAATGAAATGGCATTGTGTTGGCTGAGAACATTCAGCTTAATGCACAAAACACATACATTTTAGACTTTCAGTGACAAGTACAGACCCATCTCTAACAGATATGAACCTTTGTGCAATGAAATTAGCACAAATTTGTCTTCTGATGGTACAAACTGTGCTATAAAAGCAAACATCTGGGACTTTACAGCTGAAGGCTTTATAAAGGCCTCAGACAAAGCCACCGGCTTGCTCTTTAACATCCTGTTAACCTGCTCAGCAGAATACATTCATCAAGTGTCCTCCTTCAGCACCATGATTGTTTCAGGAACAGTGCATTCTAAATAAAGTGATGAAAATCATTCCCATCCGCCTTACTAGGAATCCTAACATTTAGCATTTCATTAAAAGAGAGTGTGGTGAAGCAGGCATGTTAGTGTTTATTTTAACACTGACATCCACATTGATTCAGAAGGCTGAACACAGCCAATGAAGAAAGTAGTGGCATTTTCCTTAATTCGATCTTCAGAAGGGGAACCATATCAACAAATTCTCATTGGTCTCTTTAAGCCTCCAATAGATGTTGCTCCAGATGTTAAAATAACACGGCTTGAAAAGAGGAGATGTGATGCTATCCCCTGAGGCCATTTGTGGCATCTATGCCTTGCAACTGAGCAGCAAATAGGCCCAAAAGCTTGCATCCAGCTGTTCCCAATCATTTCCCCTGGTTTCTCATGCATCCACGTGAATTCCATAAGGTGAAGCAGCCTGATCCAAGCACAGCCATGCATTGATTGATCACAGATGTTGTTGATGAAGAAGATGATGGTCCTTTGCTCTGCTCTTCTGTGGCCTAGAAGGAAAAGGATGCAGTTACTTTTTACAGACTAATCTGTGTTTAAAACAGAGGCTTGAAAGGGTGATATTCTAAATGCCACTGGAGTGAGCTTTATGTGTACAAAAGACCCCTGTCTATTAAGAGGGGGTCTGCTTATCCTCTGATCTTATTCACCAAGTTTTAGTCTGAGTAGACAATTTGTTTGTACACATGAAAATACCCAGATGGCATGGCACACCTGAATTGCACTCCTGACTGCAGATCTTTACAGTAACAGCGTTATGGGCGTAGATGGATTGGGGCGTGCTGCAGAATAGCTGTATGGCAGTCTCCGGGGTTTCCACTGTAAACCACGTCATTGAAATAGGAAGATCTCTGGAAAAAACCACACACAGTGAGGACTTATTCTACACAGGCTGCTGGAGAAGCACCAGGATCTTTTCCCACACCAAGTACATTAAAACCAAAATGTTTTTTTAAAAAAAGAATAGGAGAAATGAAAAAGCAGAAAATTACAAGGATCATTCTGGAAGGCTCAGTTGTTTTGCCTTGACAGAATTCTGGGGAGAAGCCTGGGATGGCCAACAGCCCCTTTCAATACCATTCCCCACTGGCAACTTAGCTGACTAATCCACCATTACTCAGCAACGCACACTATTTAACTCTCAACCAAGGCTTACAAGGATATAGATTGTACCTGGCAGTACAAATATAACAGTCTCCTAACTAATTCACACTTTCCTTTAACATTTCTCCCGAATCCACTTCTTGCAGAACTTGATCCTAATGTGTGCATTTTTACCCAAGACGAACCAGACAGAGTTTCCAAGTAAACATTGATACCAGTTTGGGCAGCCCACGTATGGTTCCATTCCCTTTTCTCTTGCTCTGCCTGCCTGCCTGCCTGCCTGCCTGCAGAGTATCCCGCATCTTGCCTTGCATACCAGAATCAGTTGAGTTATCCATGCAACTTTTGGGAGAACTACCCAGACAGCCTCATCTGCTAGCTAGTCATAACTAACTAAATAAGTTACCCCTCTTGAGCAAAAGGAGTATTCAGCCTATATCTTCCTGCTTTAAGGAGTGTGTAGGGAACTAATTTTTTAACTGCTACTTCAGGCATACATCATTTATTTATTATATTCTATCTCGATTGATTGATTGATTGATTGATTGCAAGGAATGTAATGTGGCATAAATAATCCTCTTTGTCTCCATTGTATCATTCCAACAAACCTGTGAAATAAGTAGGACTGCAAATCAGTGGCTGACGTAAGGTCACCCAGTGAGCTTCATGGGCAAATGGCAACTGGGACTCTGATCTCCCGAGCCCCAGGCCAGTCTTGCACCACTGCACCGTCTGAGCGGCTCAGAATGTGACTGGCTGGAGATGCCGGGCGGAATAGACCAGAACTTAATTGGCATGGGTCAGGGGTGGCCAAACTGAGGCTCGCAAGCCACATGTGGCACTTTCAGCTTGTTCTGAGGTTTGCAGAGGGGGTAGCTCAGTGGTGAAATGGAGGTGGGGTCAAGCAGCCAGCACTGTAGCAGCCCCACAAACTGGCTTGGCAGTTTTCAAATGCCAGCCGTGGGTGTGCAAGCGCATACGTGTGCACAGAGGTGTGGCTGAGAGAGGAAAGGAAATAAGATCAGAGCCAAGTAGCCACGTGGACTTTCAAGGGGTCTGAGTGCTTGCACACCCCACAGTTGGCATTTGAAAACTGCCAACTGCAGCCCTTTGGAGGGAACGAGGGTCACATCAGTGGATGAAGAGGGGGAGATGGTGCTGGTGCCGGCGCCCCACCATCTAAATTCACGGACAAAGAGGAGCGGAAATGCTGGTGTAGGTAATTACTGTATGTGTGCATGGCTGTGGATTAGCGGAGGGAACCTTTCCCCCTCAGCCTTATGGGGTGCTGGAAGAGCCCAACACTTTGGCCACAATAAGTAAATAAGCATTTGCTTATGTCCCGCAGCCCTCAGCTATCTGGCATTTACCGTACGCAGCTCTTCTGTTGAGCAAGTCTGGCCAGCCCTGTCATAGGTGAACAGACAGTTTTAAAAGGAGGAATCAGAGCCTGTGTAAATGCGAAGAATGTGAATATCATGGAGTTATATCTCCCAGGCAGATGGCCTTGCAGAATCATGCACCACAGAAATAGTTCAGTTATGATGTGTTAAAGAACATCATGTAAATTTAGTGCTCTGCAATATGTAATTTTAAATTGATTTCTGTGAACTCTTGAAAAGGCATCCTTGGAATGGAAGATGCTTCTGGCTGAATGGTTGCTTGAATCTATGAGCAGCAATAGAATCTAAAGTGTCCTATTCTGGGACCAATCCAATACCTGCCCCCAGATAAACCAAATTCACAACAGCAGGTTAAGTAGGAGCTCCAAATTTCCCTGATCAAAACATTTATACCTTTGGATATTAACAGTATAACAGGGAGTAAAGCCTATGCGTTGTATTTACTACAAGAGAAACTAGGCAGTTTATTTTATAGGTTTGTATGGTCGCATTTTTAAAAACCTAACAAATTGCCCTAGGTAAGTTTTATAGCATTTTTGCTTTTGATCAGTCCACATTCTGTGACAGCACAATTGTGCTTTCATCGACCATGATTCGTCTGCAGTTAGCTACTTTTACTTCTATAGAGAAGTATATGCTTAAATTTCAAGAAAGCTCATGAGCTGTGAACCATACGTAAAACTTTTTAAATAAATAAATAACCACTGAACATATTTGGAGCCGGGTGAAGCAATCCAATGCCCCAAGTGCACCGCAAAGGATACGTACACCACCAGTACTCTGGCACCGCATTTGCCCAATCCAGAATAGGAGGGGAATGACTTCTGAAAAGCAGAGCAAAAGTGACAGCCAGAATTCCGGCATCCATGGCAATATTGCCAACGCAGAAATGCCAGGGTGACATGTTCCTGTCAGGAGGACATACAGTCTGCCAGATGCAATGCCGCAGCACTTTCCGATATGTTATCCACTGAAGGCAAGACAGGAAAAGCCTGGTATCCAAGAACCTGAGCTTTCTTTCACACAAAGGTCCATTATAACATATACAGCTTACGTGCCATTGTTGATCACAAAGGAGGAGAAACGTGGAACATAGCACCCAAGTGGCTCTGTTGGCAGGAGGTCTTCAGAGAGGGTAACCAGCCCTTCTTCAGACAAGGGTTCAAGGTCAACTGAGGGGGGAGGAGGAGGAGGAGGAGGAGGAGGAGGAGGAAGAAGAATCTTTTACCAAACAGCAGAAAGGAAGGGCCAGGACATCCCAATCACACACTGACAGCAGTATTTCATTGCATTTATTAAAGCAAAACGTAAATTACAAAAGCAAAATAAAACCATAGATAAATTTGCATACATTGATTTGTACATAATGCACAAGCACACACACATATTTGAAAGTACACATGAACTTCAGCAAAAAGCAGACTAAATTTCATTGCATAAGGCTTGAGGAGATGTGAGTTCAAACCGCACCATGGGAAATATGGACTTCACACCTTTTGCATACTTGGACAACAACAGTTACTCCAAGGGCAAGAGGGATGGAATGCCCAAGACTCCCATTGACTCAGCCAACACCATAAGCCACTCCAATGTCCTCAGGCAAAGCAGCAGAAAGGAAGCAGAAACACTTGTCTTCTCTCAGTCACCAAGATTAAGACCCAGTTCCATATTTATTTCGATTTTCGATTTATATCCTGCCTTTTTCCTGCAAAGGGCTCAAGGCAGCTTACATCTCCTCCTCCAACTTATCCTCACAACAACAATCCTGTGAGGTAGGTTGGGCTGAGAGTCTGTGACTGGCCCAAAGTCACCCAGTTGGCTCCATAGCTGAGCGGGGACTAGAACCCAGATTGCCTGAGTCCCAGTCCCATGCTCTTAACCACTACACCACACTGGCTCTCACTTTTTATAAGCAAACCAACATTGTGTGTTTATGAACACACACACACACATTTTAGGCTCCTGTTTTATTTCTGAACAGAAGGAACTTTAACAAGTAGTCCATAAAGCATCCTAGAAGCCAGAAGAAACAGGAAGAGCTGGAGGCAGAGGAACAATGGTGTATAGCATCTACTCTTGTTTGTGAGAAATTGGAGTGAGATTTGGGGAAACCTGGTCTGAAGAAAACACTAATGGAGGCTGCTTACCTGGAGAAATTTTTTTATCTGTTAGGATGGGTAATCAAGTATAAACATAATAAACATCTTCATTTTTATTCATTTTGAAAAACTGTCTCTAATGGTATTGTCAATCCCATTCTTATGCCATAAGAACCAGGTGATGGAGCTTCTTTTAGATCAAGATGCAGGTACTTTGCTTCCAACAGTTAAAGCTGCTATAGCTGAGGTGGCATCCTCCAATAGTAAGGCCTAACTTAGGAACACGATCGCTTTTTTAAAAAAGAAACTCAGTGGGAATATGCGCACATTGTTTCAGGGCCAGTGCATGGTGTCTTGTGAGGTGGGGGAACACAGACTCACCTGTGCAGTATTGCCTTCTGCTGCTGCCCCATTGCCCATCAAGCCTGCCACCACCAGCTTCTGGCTCGCTCTCAGGACCATAAAGAAGGCATGGCGGGGGGGATGCTCTTTAAAGAGCCATGGCCAAGAGAAAAAGGGCCAGAGAGCCAGCCAGGCCCAAATTCCTGGTTCGGGGAGAGGGTGGTCATTATCAGAGTGATGCCCAAGGAGATCAACAGAAAAGGCACAGCTACTGGAATGCTATACAGAGCTACTGGATCTCCTCCTTGCTGTGACGTTCTTCCTGGGAGGCAGGTGCTGCAGCCTCCCAGTGGCCTTTGGTTCTCTGGAAGATGAATACGACCAGAACCTGATTTTTTAGAGAGCAAATACCTGTCCTAGGAGTTATGTATTCATTTATATTCTCCACCTCGGTACTTAGTGCTACTTCTGTACAGGAGCTGGGATGCCCTTTCTCTCACACACTGAACTACTTTCTCACTCCCAGAATAAAAGTTAAGTCACACTGATGGAAGTCACTATAATGAATGAGATGAGTCAACTGCCTCTTTATATTATGATTGTCAGTAGTACAGCGAACTCCAAACTAAAGCCATATCTCTAGATTTCATAGCTATCAATACCCTTCTATTTTATTGCAATGTAAATCAACAATAGCTGCTAGAATTGGTAAACTTACATTGATGTAAATGCAGCACATCTTAGATGAAGTCAAGCCTTCATTTCTCAATAAATTTACTGAACGATTTGGATTTATTTTTAAATGCACTTATTCCAGGCCCTAAGTGCTTAAGCAAAACAATAAAATACATAGCACTAAAACTCAGTCTCGCATAGCATAAACTGCTTTTTCATTTAAACCACCTTCCTAATAAATCTCTTATAAAATCTCCCAACAATAAAAATAATTTCCTGGAACCCATAACTCCAAGGGGATGCATTCTTGACAGCTATTCTGTTTTCTTAACTGCTTACAGCTTGCCAAACCTTTGCAGGCTTTTTCCTTCTTCTTTTTAATATCCGAAGACAGCAGATTTTCCCCCCAGTGAGATATAGCCCTAAGTAAAGGCAATGCCCAACACATTTAGTGGTGGCACCTTAATTGTCAAACACCCTTCCAAGGGAGGTAGATGGTTACCTCCTTAGAAGATTTAGGAGGGTGTTGAAGGTTGTTGTTGCTGTTGTTTGTTATCAATCTGCCAAACTTACTTTAATCTCTTCCCTGCTTTTGCATTTTATTAGCTCATTTTAATTCTCTCTGGATAATGCACTTTGTTGTTTTAATGCTTCAACCTACAGTGATGGCTCTTTTGAGATTCAGAAGGTGGTAGATTAAGGATGCAAATTAATAATGTTGGGGGCATGATATTCATGCCCACCCCTGCAAAGCAGGAGTATAGATTGGCCAGGAAAAATATCCATTAATGAATGTTATCTACTCTGGCCCCATGTGCCTTCACTTCCTTCAGTTTGTTGTTCCAGGTGCCTCTCTCATTCCCAATTTACCTTTGGAAACAGAGCTGGGAAAGGCGAACAAGTACCTGAAGCAATGGACCACAAGGAGCAAAGGCAATGTTGGCTCTCTTTACACTGGTATTCTCCTGTCTCAGAGGGACAGAGTTAGACTTTGCCTGCTGGGTCTATTCCAGCTCAACCTGTCATTATTTACCTGTGCAGGTGCAAGCAATAGCAAGCAATTCTGCTTTTCAACATTTACAAGCAATCCTGGTGAAATCTCCATAGGTCTATTCTGTTCCAAGACTTGTAATGTTGGCCAAAACTCCCTTAATAGAAAGGCAGAAAGAAGAAAAAAGACATTGTTTTGTTTTGGTTGCATAAATAGTTGTTTTCTATACTATGAGTCTCATGCACATTTCAATGTATGCGTTTTGAGTGCAAAATCCATCAGGTTCTTTTCTAGAGCAAGGTAGCAATACCCTTGAATAACTCTCACACATATAAGCAAAATGAACTCAGTTTTTACAGATCATTATTTCCTGTTTTTTTTTTTTTTTAAATGCATCCACTGGTCCTAAAATCCTAAGACTAGATGTTCAGCTAATGACAATAAACGAAGGCATCTAAGTAAGTGACCCAAAGCTTTTCAAAGAAATCTTTTTCTCAAGGGTTTCCTCTTTGGATAAAATACAATTTCATACTTGCTTCAGTGTAAGAGTTATCTGTGAGCAAAATGCTGTTTATCCCAACATCTAGTATGATACCATATTTCAGTAACAATAAGATAGAAAAGCCCTTGAGAAACAGTTTTCAAAAGCTGATATTTCAATTTTCTCTCTTTATTATGCTGCTAACACAGTAGGATAGACTATTACAGAGCATAATCTTTATCTGAGCTGATCAGTATGCAAACAGTACATATGTAAATGTGAAAAATCTGGCTTAACTGTAGATGAAACTCAGTTAGATCAACTTAGTTATTGTCTCATCAGTCTGTGACTCTACAGCACAACACATGATACCTGATGTAAAAAAAACTTTACTACAGCTCATTTCCTTCAAGAAAACCTAACAAAATATATTTTGAGGGGCAAGAGACATGTTGAAAATGCACTGATCCGTTAAAAGTGTTGATTTATTTTTGTTAGTGAAAAGCAGCTTCTGGGGAGTATGATTTGGAGTGGAAGAAGGGTGGGAAGGAATATGAACTTTTACTCAGTGGAATACTGCGTCTGTTCAAAATGACTGCCCTAAGCATGTTTACCTTCAGGTATAACTTAATGAGAAAGACTGTAACTAGATGCAACAGAAGATCAAACCTCCAGCATTTTTTAAAAAGGATAAAAACAGCTACAGGGCAAGGGGCCCAGTTCACACATAGCCCTGACCAGTGTACTGAGGATTTCTGCATCTGAAATGCCTCTGTTAGATAGTTAGAATTCTCCCTGTGGGGCAGCCCTATATGTTTTGTTCCATAACATGGAAAATAGCATCTTCAGTTATGGCTATTTGCAGACTGAAAATCAGTGTGGTAAGGTTTTTTTTTTTTTTTTTTTTTTTTTTTTTTTGCCACTGCTAAGGTCAAATCAGGGATCCCCACAAGTGAATTTCTGCTTTTGAAAAGGGCATGGGAAATCAATGACGGCTCTCCAACCAGCTTGTCTTGTCTGACCTGCACTCACCAGTGTATCAACTGATAGATAACAATGTGGCTAATATAGTTAGCTTGCCTGACAACACTGGATTTTTTTTATTGTCCATTTAAAGATGCTTTGCTCCAGGAGACACAATTTAGTTAAGAGAAACATAAATATCATCTGCAAGTTTCCTGAACAGTCTCTTTTATAAATCTTTAATGGAACTATTAAGTAAGCAAGTCTTAACAAAGGTCCTGGGAACAGCCGGAGCCAGATCAATAACTTAAAGTTTTGTGACAAGATATATTTTAGGGTTCCATTATATATTTCAAGGGATGAGTCAGATTTTCTGAGTGGAAATTATCTGAAATGATTGTACATGTGCATACATGCTCTCAAATAAGGCCCAAGTTGCTTTCTACCTTCCATCTTATAACCTAAAAAGGACAAATAGCAGAGTTATTCTCTGCCCCATTTCCACTGAATGGCCAGCATCTGAAGATGAGGTCACGACCTCTCCATGTGATAGCACACACCACTTTAGTTGTTTAGTATTCCATGTACCAGCTCACATGCTTACAGAATCATCATGAGTACTGGTGTGTGAAAATGCACATGGTTTTAGTCCAGTTTATTTAATTGATATATTGCTTCACACAGCTAAAAGGATTCCCAATGTGATTTGCCAAGAAAAAAAAAGATTACATAAAAATGCAATATATAATTACATCTTTCTTAAACCCATCACCATTAACTCAAACTGTCTTTCCCAAAACATCACCCAAAACCATCTCCTATCCAGTACTTGAATAAAATAACCAGAATACCCTCAAAATTATCCAGTCATTCAGTAAAAGAGAGACATATTTGACTAGTGCCAAAAAAGATGGCAACAATTCAGGTTTAAACAGATATTAGACTAACCTAAACACATTAAATTTATCATCTTCAGCCACTTCAAGGTTGCAGAACATTAGCAATAAGTTTTGAACTCCATTGTAGCTGAGCAGATCATCTTATCTTCCTAGTTACCTATTCTGCAAATGATTATCTGGGATTTATTTTTCAGACTTAAACACCCAACCACATAATCACAGCAAAAGAGACAAGCACAAAGGAATGCATTTTCTTAGGATAATTAACCATGTCAACAAGCCAGAAGACCACAATATTACCCAGGAATAAATCCAAGTAATTGTTAATTGTCTTGAAGATTACACCCTTCGTTCTAAAGCCAAACATTTAAAACACATCTCCATGAAGTTGTTAATATTTCCTTTGGTGTAAATCTTAAGAAAACTTGTCAGTATCAAAAGCAAAAAAGATCAAAATATTTATTACAGCATAAAGATTCATGGACTAAAGTCAACTGCAACAGTTGCATGTAGTGCTGTCCTAAATTGGAGGGTGTATATATATGCATTACCAAAGTTATAGGTCCTTTCATATATAATGATAGCTCATCTGTAAGCTACCATGTTGTTTCATGAAATGCATCTTACTAGAAATAAACTTTGGACCCTTTGCTATGTTTTCCTCACATTCCAAATAGGAGACAGAGCAGGTAATATCAAGCCATGCTGCTACCTTTTATTCTGTGACTGGAGATAGCAGTGATGCTCTGCGTCTTCCTCAACCCTGGTAGGGGCAAGGCTTATGGACAGCAAGGGGGCACAAACCTCTGCAGGCCACCTGCAGAACCTCCAGAGTCTTCAAGTTCTATCCCAAAGGAAGCTCCATATTTTAGCATGCTTCACATTTCTCTCTCTTCACATAAGAATGGACATGAGCAGTCCTTCCAACCTAGGCAAAGCAGCACCCTGGACAGCTCCATGTGCTGTTCACACTGAATAATCCTACAGGCAGACTCAATGATAGAGCTGGTGAAAGTTCAGACAGAAAAGGAGTCCTACTGCTGGTGAAGGAACACTGGGAACACTGGTTTCTGTCTAAACCAGAGGAGGTGCTGGTGGTAGGGAGATGCCCTGCCTGCCAACCCCCAGAGAAAAGTACTTTTCTGGCAAGTAGTGTGTCCCTTCCTATCCTCCGCAGTTGTTTCCTTCCAGCTTAGTGCTGGTGTGGGTACACAAGGGCTTCATTAAATTTATAGCGCATGTGAACAATACGTCTGTGTGGAAGTAGCCTTTTTCCCCTGTAAAGACAGGAGGGGAGGTGTTTGCAGGGGCAACTGGAAGAAAGAGCCAGAAGAATCTGCCCAAAAGAGAGGCAAAGACTCATGGCTAGCACCAGTAGCTGCTGCCTACAGGAGCCAACATGATACAGAGGGGGAGCATAGGCTAGGGCCTCCAGCACAACATTTCTTTCTAGCTGAAGGACCCTCCTATGGAGGCAGTCCAGGGGGTAGCACACTAGAGCTGGAGACCCAAATCTCTGGGAGGCCATGGGCACTTGCTGTCCATGGGCACTTGCTGAAATAAAGGTACAGGGGCCCTGCTGATCTCTGTTGCATCCGAGCATCCTGGATGAGCTGGCTTTTTGCCCATATGCCCATCTTTTCCCATTGGCCACCCCCTCCACACTTTCTGTTTTAGTGCCTGTTTTCTGAATACCCTTTTCTCTCTGGCTATACAACCTTTAAAGACACACAGAGTTGTGCGGATATGTAAATTAGCACATGCAAATAGAAGGGATTGCTTTGGGTTAACAGAAATGGTCGTGGCCTTATTTTAATACATTTTGGAGGTGAGAAAGAGAGTTGTAAACATATTTTAATAAGGCATGGAGCTGAAAGGAAGTTACAAACTTTAAAAAAAAACATGGGATGCTAAAAGAGTTATAAAGTTAAAAATGCTTGGTTAGGGGGAGAGAGTCGAGAACAGTTTCATGCCCTTTCTCACCTTCCTTTCTTCTCTGGATCATGTTCTATGCTGCACCAGTGTGTACTTTCTTGAGAAACTACCGTGTCATGTGGCCTTGCTTCTACCTCTGCTGTTCTACCTGTCCAACTGGTCACAAGCTGCTACTGGACTGAACATCCATAGGACTGGGCCCTCAAATATTTATTTATTTATTTATTTATTTATTTATTTATTTATTTATTTTTTTCGGGAAACTTGTATGCCTCCCCGTTCGCATAAGCCTCGGGGCAGCTTCCAACAAATAAATAACAATATACAAAAATATACAGAATTGGAAACATCCCGGAGTTAGATAAAAGCAATAATTAATTTAACAATCAATTAAGATAACATTTAAATAAAAAGGTCTTGGCCTGGCACCGAAAAGCAAATAATGACAGCGCCAGGCGGACCTCTCTGGGGAGCGCATTCCACAGATGGGGCACCACTGCAGGGAAGGCCCTCCTCTGGGTACTCACCCACCTAATTTCCTTCACAGAGGGTTACTGGAGAAGGGCCTCTGCCGCCGATCTTCGGGGGCGGGAGAGCAAGTATGGACACAGGCTCTCCTTAAAATATTATGGGATTAATAGGACCTTTAGCACAAGAAGCCATTAATAGCCTTTTCTTCCATGAATTTGAAGCTCCATCTGAGGAATAACATTGTCTCTACTGCAGGAAGCCTCTTGTGACAATGGGGAGCACAGCCTGTTGATCAGCTCTTGACTCTAACAACATGGAAGAGACTGGCTCTGCTGAGTTTTCTGTGTGTGAGTCCTGAGAACTCAGGGAGAGCAGCACCTCCTCCTCAAACTGGGTAGAGCTTGTCTTCCCATATGCTGAGGCATCTGGGGAATTGGAGTCATCCAGGGTCAGGGTTGGAGACCATTCCCTCCCGCACAACATCATCCATGGGCCCAGCCTCAGCCGCCAAGCACAAGGAGCCATGCATCATGGCCATGCCACATATAAGCAAACAGCAAACCTCTAACAACCACTAGGACTAATTGGAAGTGCTACTGGAATACCATGAGGTGATTTACTGCTGCTTTACTGTGAAATGGCCAGAGAAACGGCCTTTGATGGTGTCTTATGTATAATGTCAGGATATTAATTCAGATCTTATAATTAAATCCAAAGAACAGTAGATCAAAGGAGAATCATATGAGCAAATCTGGTGCTGCTGTTCCAACCGTAGTATTTTCTGCATTTGGTAAATCTCAGAAGGGTTGGAAGATTAATGATATGTACCCTAATTGAGATGCTTGTAAGAATTTGTCCACACTTTAGCTCTCCCTGCCCTTCATTTCTGTGTAATGATCATGCTGCTAAGTGATTGCTTTCTTCTTCGGCTGCTGTATTTCAATGGAATACACCCCTGTTGCAGGAGAGATTTCATAGTCCGATGGTTACTGGGATGAAAATTCCCTTTTGGAAGGAGAAAAGCACAAATGTGGAAAAAGAAAAAGAAATCAATGACAGCCATGGGGCTTATTGGTAAAAATGGGAGTGGTAGTATATGTTTACACTCTACCACCATGTTCTCCCATAATGCTATGAAGTGATGCTGTGCCATGAATTAGTATCATTCCAGATGCATTAAGAACATGAGAAGAGACATGCTGGTTTAGACCAAGGATCCACTTAGTCCAGCATTGTCTTCACACAGCGGCCAGTCTTCACACAGCCGCCCAGAGCAGAGCAAACACACAAGCAGGACGTGAGTGTAATAGCACCTGCCCACTTCTGTTCCCCAGCAACTGGTGTACGCAGGCAGACTGCCTCTGATAGTGAAGGTAACACATGACCATCAGGACCAGTAGCCATTGATAGTCTTTTCTTCCACAAATTTGTCCAATCCTCTTTTAAAGCCATCCAAATTTGTGGCCATTGCTACATCGCGTGTGCTGTGGGACAAAGTCCTTCCTTTTATACATCCTGAATCTCCCACCAATCAGCTTCATGGGCTATCCCCAGGTTCTAGAAGTATGAGGAAGAGAGAAAAATGACATCCTATCCATTGTTTTCACACCCATCATAATTTTGTACACTTATGTCCTTATTTTCCTTTTTTGCACAAGATGTGCCCAAAGAGCCATGCATTCTCTCTCTCTCTCTCCCCATCTCTATCTCAAAAAAACAGTTAAGTGAAAGAAGAGAAATGGAGAAATTCAGGTATGATCTGTTCAGGGAGAGGAGAAGATGCTGACCTATCCAAAAGGGTGTGAAAGCATGGTTGAGAAGCTGAAGACCAGGCTTCCCTGACCTGGTACCCTTCAGCAGTTTGGGGCTTCAGATTTCATCACACCCAGCCAACATGGCCAAAGATCAGGAATGCTGGGAGTCACACGGTGAAGCATCTGTAGTCTCAAAGGTTGAGTCTGGGAAGGCCTGCTATAGACGGACCAGCTATAGATGGAGACATGGAATAACCATGACAGCCATCGCCATAACCATGACAAAAAGGGCACTTTTAGCTTCTTAATAGATTTTCTTGACAGTTGCAGTAGGTGCAATAGCGATGCTTGCTTCTCCATGCCTGGTCTCTCCAGCCAATCTCCTCTTGTAGAGGAAAGTTCTGGAAGGGTGGCTGACTCATGTGAAGTTGGCTCTTACTTAGTGGGGCTTACAGATTTGCTTAGGATTGCTCTGCATATCTCTGGTGGTAACAAGATGGGATGCTCAGTGGAGGCCTATTTAAAAGAAATGTTATTGATAGTTTCAGAAAGCAAAAGCTCTGGGCACAATGTATTTAGATCTACATTTGTGGCATTCCCTTTCATAATGATGTTGCATCGCAGATCGCTTTCCAATGGGTTTTACTCTTTGATTGTATGTGGTAAGCAAGTTCTATGAGGATATAAGGAAAAAATCCCACACACATGAGTCAAAATTTAGCAATAGTGCTGTAAACACCAAATTTGCAAGATGCATGATGCCTGAGGCCACTCATAAAGACACTCAGATGATTTTGCAAAAATTAAATAAGGCAGACAATGAACCATGGGGTGATACTTTTGAGAGCATATGCAGCACATATTTTCAGATGGCAGCCCCAATCCTGTAGTGCTTAACATCAAGGGATGAGATAACGATCATGTAGAACATCTCTATGATTCAACTGTTTCTTTAAAAGAGAGGTCCAGTATAAATACTGTGCCATTGTAAATTTAACAGTTATTGAGACAGCGCCAGATGTAGATTTATCCTAGAGGATTTTATGTGTTTTGCAGTAGCGCATCCCATAAAAATGGCAATAAATATGCTAATTTTAATGTCTTTATAGTTTAGTTTCATCTTTTATCAACTTATAAAACAAAGATTAAATGTATATGGATATTGTACTCCTGGATATTGCTTTCAAAAGTGATATGATAAGGGACTATCAAGATTAATATTTCAATAAAGGGGGCAAAACTATCTTTCATTTGGGATGTGGCATGCCTGGATCATGGCCTCCCAATTCTATTATCAAGGGACATGAATGAAATTGTCCTGATACGAGGCTTTCACCTTCACTTTTATTTTCTGGCGTCAAGTCAACCTGCCTTTTCTGAGGATGGCTTTGTGCCCTCAAGCATTTGGTATTAGTGTTTAATCCTGAGAAATTTTCAACTCCATAGCGAAGACTGAAGATGTGGCAATCCACTTTTGCCAAGAACATGGAAAGGAAGTGTCTGGCTGGATGAATCACTGAATTAAGCCTGCTAAAACCCCTATTGAGTCTTGCTGAGGCTCTCTATTTGCTTGCCCTCACATGCAACTTACCCCCGCACAGGTTGGTTGGATTTTTTTCCCACAAATCATATTCCATGTGGCAGGAAGGAAGGGTGTGTGCATGTTGCCGTTGCATATGTAAAACTTCCATTAATGAAGGAAGTATGCCCAGCATTGTCACAGCTGGCAATGGAGGGAGATGGTGACCTGGTTCACATATTATATGTGTCAGCATATGCCAGGAGCCATTTGCCTCAATACCCATCACAGACGTTGTGCCATCCAAAGCATGCATGGCCTCTTTGAAGGGCAAGAATGGGTGGGTTCACACAGCACAACAAGCCGCAATGCACAGATGCACTGGGACTTGCTTGCTCCAGGGCTTGCAATGCGCCTGACAGACAACCAAGCACACTGTGGCTCTGGGACCACCGCCTCTCCTCTGTCTTCCCCACTCAGTCCTCCTGCAAGGATCCCAGGGGACACTGCGGGAGCACAGATGACTCCCTTCGCCAGCCATTTGACAGCTGAGCCGGGGTGAGAAAGAACAAGGGAGCGCACCTTGTGCCAGACTGCTCATGAGTGGGTTGAGGGGGTGGGCACTGTCCACCAGCACGCTGAGCCAAAAGGGCTGGGTGTCGTGGCAGGTGCCACGTCCCTGCCGCCAGCCTGAATGGGTAGGCAGGGATGGTGTAACTGATTGCATATTGGGGGTTTAGTTCCCCCTCTGATAAATCATAGCACTCTGGGTTCAGACAACCCAACAAGCTGTAATCACACAAATGGCAAGTAGTATTCACTATGACTTGAACAAGCCACCATGGCTTCTCTAGCCCAGTTGTCTAAATTATAACTTCATGTGAATGGAAAACCACCTCTCTGGATTAACCTCTATTATATGTGCAAAATGAGACCAAGTTACCAGTGAAATTTCACCCAAAATGAAAACAAAGTAAATTTGGACATTGCTCTTGCTCCACACCAGAAAAACTCAAGGGAAGTCGGAAAGAATATTGACATAATTAGTAAAATTTCCCAAGGTGGTGGTATGGCACTGTTTGTTCCTATATCAAGCCTACATTTCAGAACAAATATATGGTTATATTAAAAGTTTTTGTCTGATTCACACATACATGCTGACCACTTGATAAGTGTAGGGTCTAATGATGACTTGTGTGTGGATAGGAGCTAATGAATATTAGACCCTCTGCATGGACAGGGACTCACCTAAACACCTCAATTCACGCTGGAGGCTACTATCATGGTGGAAGGGAAGGATACCCACCAGTCCCCCATTATGCTTTTCAACAGCACCCTCAGATGAGCCTGTGAACTGGAGCAAGCTACTAGATCTTGGCTGAGAAACAGAACAGATGCAAGCATTACTGTTTGCTGCAGATAAATCAGTATAAATCAAGGTGCCTCTAAGCAATCA
The DNA here is from genome assembly GCF_004798865.1 of Varanus komodoensis. Taxonomy (NCBI): domain Eukaryota; kingdom Metazoa; phylum Chordata; class Lepidosauria; order Squamata; family Varanidae; genus Varanus; species Varanus komodoensis. The sequence continues at coordinate 61,652,531 of NW_025335268.1, forward strand.
CCCAACTCCACTTTAAAAGAAATGGCAACACATGAACAGAAACTCTGCATGCTGTGAAGTGCTTCACTGTGATTATGAAATTACCCTTTGACAGAACAGAATCTAAATGCAGATGAGAGCACTGGCAGAGATTTAAAGGGTACTTCTTCTTGGGGAAGTGACTTGGAAATGGCATCATGGGGTTCCATCAACATTGCCTCACATAAACACCAAATGTTCAGGCCTTCCAACCCATTTTACAACAATAAAGGTCACGACCTTTTGAGCTACTAGGTGCACCAAGTCACGGCCTGTTTTTTCCTTTCAGAAAAAGGGGGCATGTTCAGTTTGCACAGAGCTTGTGCCAGGAAAAATAACTGGTTAAAAATAGTGTCTACATCTTTGTTATTTTTCAAGGGCCTTGAGAAAAATCAGTCTGCTGTCACTGACAGGTGATTATGCACAATCAAGTGATTTCTGAAGAACCATGCTCATTTATGTGCAAAAATGCTGGCCGGACACAGCTATCGTAAGGAGCCCTCTGCTGAGCAGGGGAGGGCAAGCTTTTGCCTTCCAGAAGTTTTGGCCTACAACTCCCATCCATCCTAGCTCACTTAGCCAGAAGTGAAGGATCATGGGATGTGTAGGCCAAAACATCTGGATGGCCACAAGTTGCTTAGCCCTACTGTACAATCTCTGATCTGGAGTTCAGATGTGCCCTTTACTGGAAAGGAAGATCAATCTCATTACAGAGATATGGAGAAGCTTATTACTGACTGACTCAACAGCAAGGCTGTTCTCCACATGGTTGTTCGGACCCCAAAGACTCCTTAGGATTGAAAGTAATACAGACCAGCTACATCAATAAATGGGTTTTACTGTGCACACAAACTAGCAGTCTTGTATGCTTTGTTACTGCATGCAGGTACTGCTTGAAACCTATTAGAGTCAGTATGGCTGCAAGAGAGACAGTCATGTACCTCCTTCTTCCAGGAGGGTCAGGGAAGAGAGAAAGACCTGACCTCCAAAGGAAGATTTTCCGGATATGGGAGGAAGTAGGTGTTAGTAAAGCTTGCAGGAAAGTCTGTCATTCCTTGGTGCTCTTTAATCCATTCCCCCACCTGATGACTCCATGCAAGCCATTTCCCCCAAATATTTCATGCCTTTCCCTGACCCTAACCCTTTCCCTGAGACACTAAGATCAGCTCTGCTGAGCCAACCAAAGCAATGCTGCTTGAAGGATATGGCTCAGTATAAAACTGCATCTGTGAACATGTTTAATGTTTGTTTATTTATTTTCAAATTTATAGACCACTGAACAGCCCTCGAAGGACTGGCTAACAACATTTGAACAGGCCAACAGTACAATTATAAGTACAGGGGAAGAAAGAGAGAACCTGTTGGTAGTAGGGTGAGCTTTTACTATTGGGTATAGAAGTCAGGTTTCAAAATACCTTTAGAAGAGAACAGTTTTCACATAGTAACAAAATGAAAATAGTGGTGGCAGCAGGCAGACCCTTCTTCTAATTGCCATTCCTTTTACTTCCTTTAGTAAGTAAAGGGAGTAATTGCCACTTCCTTTTTCCAAAGTAACTTATTACCACATCTCAATGGACAGATAGGGGTATATGTGAAAAGTTGGCACTTCAAGTTACCAGGTCCCAAGCCATTTAGGGCTTTGTAGTATGGAACAGGTGAAGTCTCTAGACCATCTTCAAAGGCAGCCCTACATAGACCACATTACAGTAATCCAGTCAAGATGTTACCAGCACATGAGTAACCATGGTCAGGCTCTGTCTATCCAGACAAGGTTGTATTTGTCATATTCACCAGAACTGGAAAAAAGTACTCCTAGCCACTGAGGCTACCTGAGACTCCAGTGAAAGTTTTGGGTCCAGGAGCACTCCCGAGTTCAGACCCTGTGCTTTAGGGGAAGAGCAACCTCATCCAAGACAGGACAATGACAATCTAATCTGTCAGACAGATCATCAACCAACAGCATGTCCATCTTGCCTGGATTTAGTATCAGCTTATTGGCCCTCATGCAGTCCATCATTGAACTTAGACACCAGTTCAGCATGGAAAGCGCCTCGCCTAGGTCTGCTATAAACAAGAGGTAGGGCTGAGCGTTGTCAGCATACTGCTGACACCTCAGCCCGAACCTCCTGACGATGGTTCCATGGAAATGTTGAACAGCATGGAGGACAGTATGGAGCTCTTCGAACCCCATGGTGGAACCACCATGTTCCAATGTTCATAATGTTCTGAACAGACTTGAAAGGAAGGGTTGAAGAGAGATGTAACTATCTTTTTCTCAGCTTGTATTTAAGTTGTTCTGAAGGAAAAAATGGGATGGAATTCTGCAAATAAAATTAGCAAAACAAAATGGGAACGTGGAAATATTTAAAGAAGAAAGGGAGAAAGGCAGCATCGTGGTGCAAGTGTTTGCTCCCCTATGTAGCACTTTCCCTCCTGGGCCAAACTGCTCACATTCATCTATTTCGTCAATGCCCAAGGCACTTTCTTCTTCAGACAACTGGTCTGTTTATATAACGGAAGTTTCAGAACAGTCAAATATTTTAGTCCTGTATCCTTAGCCATAAGATGCAAGATTTCCAATTTTGCACTACTTTTCAGAAGAATGGGTACCACATCCTGATATACAAAATCAACATCTGAATTTTTCTGCCACATCATCAAAGGATTTTGCAAACTAGATGGCTCCAACCCATAATAGTCCTACTTAGCAGGAACTCATGTGGTGAAATTCTCCATTCCATGTCTGAGAAGTCTTCCAGTGCCTTCCCATCATATGATTTCTATTGCTGATGGAGCCAGTACACCAAGCAAGTCTCTTTTTTTACATTTTGGAGAAAATGTGTATGGTGCGTTAAACTGGAGGGAATGCAATAATAAATTAATGATATGCAGACAGTTTGTGAAAAGATGTTACGATGAGCATATATAGCTACAAAATTCAGATTTTCTTTTATTTTCTAGAGGTTGTTGGGCTTAAAAAACCTAGCCTGTATAATCAGAAAACATTTTGCTGTCATAGTTACGGACTGTGGAAGAGTACTCACACTGAATTTTAAAGACACAGATGTACTCATGAGAATCACACTCATGTCACAAAATACATGCAAATATAACACAAGAATGACAATATGCAAAATATCTCGGAGGAAAGGCTCAAGAGTTGCAGTGCAGCAGTTAGAAAACTGTCAGAAATGATGAGAGAAGCCTTTTAGTCTGGGATGTGCCACTTGTGAATATTGTAAATGCAGAGTGGGAAGCCGAAGAAGGCCTATTTGAAATGGAATGTTTATTCCAGGCAGTGTAGTTTCTAACATTCAAATTACAGCTGTGGGGAAAGTCTGAAGAAAAAACTAAACCAATCTAAGAATTAAGTGGGAAGACAGCTTGCATTGGTGCATTATAAACAGACAATATGCCATGAGCTACTCTTCTGCTAATTCATTTCCAGCTTTTCGCACAGTGACCTTACATTTTTCTCCACTGGGCAATTCTAAAGGGAGGATCTTCAGTCAAAGCAACTTTCAAGCATCTGAGGTTTAAGTAGACAGTCAGACATCAAGGTGCCATGTCTACTCAGACATAAGCCTACTGAGTTCAGTGGGGATTTCTTCCAGGTAAGTGTGTATAGGATTTCTATTTACCATGAAATTTATATACTTACCCTAGAATAAGGCTACATGCAGGCTTTCTAGGGTTAGGTAGTAATGGCACCCAATCAAGATGGCACGGATTCTCCCTAAGGCTAGAGCAATGTTATTGTGGCACATAAATGCCTGGGAAAACAACATCCTCATCCTTTTTTTTTTTTTTTTTTTTTTTTGGACAAAATACATTTGAAGCCCTTATGGGCCTTATCTGGTCTTCAGCCTGATTCCATATGGGGTGGCAGAGAGAGGGACAAGTGAGAGACAGAAAGTTATGCAGAACTGCAAACTTCACCCACTTCTGGCTCTGGCTGCACCCACCAACTACAGTCCCCGGCTGATTTGGTCAAGAGTACTTCATAGGAAAATGGCTCCCCACTTCCAGTGTATCCTCAGCATAACTAATCATGGATGAAGTAGCCAATGCAATTACTTGAACGTGGAAATGGACTCTTGCAATGTGCTCCTCACAGCTGCACTAGAAGACGAGAGGAACTGCAGAGCATGCAAGCCCCAGATCATTCGTGGAACACAGAACTATGGATTAGTGCTCTGTCCAAGTGCAGCCACTCTGCAGGAGTCCGTGTTGATCTTGTGACATGATCACAGTGGGCTGGCAGAGTGGTATCCACATCACAGATGAAGCATCCTGCCTGCAGCTCCCTTGTTTTCTGCTTGCGCAGTATACAGAGCCAGCTGCTGGCAACATGCAGGTGCACCCGTCCTGTATTGCACCTTGTCAGCCTCGTGGAACCACAGTCTGAAGCACTGGCATGTTTGGACGAGAAGAACTGAGAAGCACCTGGATGGTTGTCCTGCCTTGGCATGCACAGCTACATCACTGGTACCACTTTGCCAACGTGCAGTGCTGAACACCTTGTGGATATGAGGCACATTCCGGGTATCTCTTGAAATAGCTCCCCCAGTCACTTTGATGGGGTGGTGTAAGAGAACCTCCCAGGGGGTTGTCTCTATACTTCAAGTGCACTGAGACCAAGTCAAATGTTAGTTAAATGAGGAAGGCTTGATTTTAAAACGTCTGTTGCATAAGCTGTTGAATCGTGACCTTGATAAACTTTTTGCCAATGGCTAATAATAAAATACAGATTCTAAAAACAATAGCCCAGAGTCAGTTTGCATCCACAGTTCTTTTAAAGGCTAATGAATAAGCAATTAAACTAATTTGGTCTAATTGTTGCTTCCCTCTGCCACTCTGGAACTGTTTGCTTCACTTTTAGCCCAAAGTCTTTTACAACATTTTATTTCCACACTGCCACTGTCAGAACCTAATGAAAAGCTCAACCTTGTTCATGTTGAGAAGCCTGTTAACTGATACTGTTTCATCCACAGGGATTCGATTTTTAATCTGTTCCACATACACTGTGTTGTGGGGTGCTTGGCATGCTTTGCTGGAAGCAGAATGGATTCTAAAAGTTAATCTGCTAACAAGGCTATTAAAGCAAATGTCAGACATTGAAGAATCCTCCTGCCCCAATTATTTTAATATGTGAATTAAAACATACACAAAAAATCTGAACTGTAAGTTAACTTGTGAGTTTTCATACAAGAAAAACTTTCCCCTTAGAAAACTACAAAGGCATAATATATAGCTCAGTGTTATAATTTTATTTACTCTAGCATAAGTGCTGTTGGCCCTGAGTCAAATTAGGACCACTGTACTTCAAAAAAGGAAGAATTAAATCCCCCCACAAGGAGGTGAACAAAAGGGGAAAACATAGCATTAATGCAGGGGGTGTTTTTTTTTTTTTTTTTCTATTTGCTAAATCACACGTACTGGGGGATTTTAAACTTCCTCACCCAGAGTCCAATCCAAATCAGTGTTTGTTTTTAGCTCCATTGGTTATGGAAAGGAGCAAATAAGCAGATATACTTTTTTTAAAAAAGGAAAAGAAAAATGACAGCTGCTCCTACCCCACATCACAAAAAATCCTGGAGAAGAAGAGGTGGTGTTGCTTGCTGAAGCCAAAAGTTTTGCCCTCCCGAAAGCAATTCTCAGCTAACAAATACAGTTTAGCAGACACCAATACATTACAAGGGAACATGTAACCTGCAAAAGTCATGGTATTACCAGTCTGAAGAACTGGGATACCATGGCAGGAATAATGAAAGGAGGATGCAAAGGGGTGAATGCCATGTAAAAGGCCAGAGGTCTCACATTACAATTCCCATCAAAATACTTACTGTAGAATCCCCCTAAATAATTCTATCAAAATTAGCAGAATCACTCCGTTTTAAGAAAATTATATCTGGCATGTTGCAAAAAGCTTTGCATATCTTAAATAATTGTACATTTTAAGTAACTACACATCTTAAAGCCTCTAACATTCTTATCTTGAGGTAACATTTTGAACAGAATACCAACTCAAATCCATTCAAAAGATCTAATATCTCTGTCAACAGCACATTAGTACAGTCCTTCCATTCCATCAGATTATCATCAGACAGAACATAAAAGGTACATAACGATCAAGGAAGCACAGTGCAGGCAGCAGAGTTCTATTTTTTTGATCACTGGTAAAATTATTTTCACTAGGAATAGTTTCAGGCTCAGTTAGGAACAGTCTGGGATCCTTTTGAGCAGAGAATGGAGACCTTCTTGAACCTATGAGCATGGGTAATTGAACCCTGTAGCCTCATAAAGAAAAAGCAAAAGGGCCTGTATTTTCTTTTGCTGAACAAATGTTGACCTTTCCATTACACAAACAAGCAGAGCTGTAATAACTTGTCTTCCAGATTCTCACACAGAGGAGAGTAGCTGATTTTTTTCTTCAGATAACCATGCCTCCCCGTTCCTATGAGACATTAAATGCGGCGTCTAATGCATGTTTCCTCAGAATCAATTTCCCATGTGTTCAGGGGTATTTACTTCCAGGTAGTACATGCAGGTTTGTTTTCTAGTTCTGCACTCTTAGGCATGTTTGTTTGGAAGCAAAGACCACTGTATTCAGTGAAGCTTGCTTCTTTGCAATTCTATTAAGTTTGCAGCCTCTGTGTAGACATTCATGATGTGGAAACAACAGATGGTTAGCTTTACGAATAATGAATTGGATTGACCAAAGTCAAGCAAACATTATTTTTCCTTTAAAAAGTGCATGTACAGGGTTTTTTCTTCCAAAAACTATGATGTGCAGAAGGAATAGAGTGAAGACTTAAGTGTTTTCTGTTTCTGAGGAAATACAGAGGATAATATTATTATTGAGATTCATTGCCTTACTTGTTTCCTGTAATGAGCTTTCTTGTGCTGATTTTTCTATTTGGAAATTAAAATATTGGATTTGGAATTGCAATTAAGCCAAAAAAGGCAATATATAAACATGGCAAAAGTAAGGGTCTAGGAAAGTTCTAAGATTCACTTTTTAAATTAAAACGCTTGTAGCATAGCCCAGCCTCACTTGCATACACAACTTCTGGTTGATCCCATCAGGCACTGTCATAATCCTATTGGTTCTCCTGGACCTCTCAGCAGGTTTTGACACCCGGTGTCCTTCGGGACAGGTTGGTTGGGTTGGGAGTGTTTTAAAATTTGATGTTATATTTTTGTAAAATGTTATAATCCGTTTAGAGAGTGTTCAAACCAGTTACAGCAGAATATAAGTTGAATAAACAAACAAACAAACAAACCCTGAACTGGAGACCTGGCCTTGTATCCCATAGGGCACGGCTGTATCCCCTTTTCTCCCTAGGGAGGCACCCACACTTTGGGAGAGAACTGCAACAGGGCAGGCCTGCTCCTGCCAGGTAGCTCAGGTGGGAGACTGGGGGGAAGGGGTGTTGTCTCTCCGCCATGCCTACAGCTCCTGCCACTCACCAGCCATGCAGCGTGTTCTCGCTCTGCGGAAGGGATCCTCCCCCCATGATGAGGCTCTGTGAAAGGGCCTGCGCTGCTGCTAGTTTGCCGTAACGGCAGCACATACCTTATGATTTAGGTTGAACTTCTAAGAGGAGTGCAAATTTTAAGTAGCTGTTATGGCAAATGGGGTGGCACAGAGACACAACGCCTCTCTTTAAAGAAGGGCCTGCGTCTTCAGAGGGCAGCACTGAGGCAAGTTGGCCGGAGAAAGCCTCCAGGCGTCAGCGCTGCCAAATCACAGGAGAAAGACACCTTTTTGGAGGCAAGCTAAGGTAACAGGGGAGAGGAAAGTGGGCGGAGAGAGCAGGCTAGCCCAGGTGGCAGGGTCCTGTCCTGGCCAGGTTAATGGAGCAATTGCTACAGGCCACTGAGAGGGCTGCAGCATCTTGGACTAGTGGTGGGCAACTCTCAAGGCTTTTTTTATTGCAAGAAGGTGGCTGAGGCCACATACCGGCACCAATGAGTGGAGTCTCTCTCCTGTCCATCAACCTAGCATTCATTCTCTCTTTCAATACTGCCTTCCCTCTCCCATGCACTCCACCAGCCATTCACGTAAACACCAGTCCATTCATGTGTGTCTCCCTACTCCATCACAACACTCTGCCACTCTGAGACTCCCTGCCTCTGCTCATCACCAGACAATCTGCCTGGTGGGTGAGAAGAACCCCTGAGGCACAGGGCCACATACAGGGGGTTTTCCATGGTGATTAAAATGATGGATTACCATCGCTTTTGTTCTTTCAAAGCACTCCTCTCTCCCTGACAGTTCTCTTTCTTTCTCTGAAGTATTCTCTGTGTAGCCTGACACACCACACACACCTGTCTGCACATCTTCTGTACTATGATCAAGCTGCCATATCATGAGGCATCAGCAGGGAAGAAGACCAGGAGGAAGACAAGCAATCTTCTTATGTTCTAGGCTTGCTACTCGCACCATTTCCCCCCCCCCCCCGTATTTTGCCTTGTGGCATCAGTATCCAACTTAAACCACCCAGGATCTCAGGAGTATGGTGGAGATACAGGAGTGCGGGAATATCAGGAGTTCAGGGACCCAAAGATGAGGACCGTGTGCAGCCTGCAGGTTGCATACTTGTGCCATAAGTGAAAAGAGAAGGGAAGGTGTCTCAAATGAATCTCAGTTTGCAGCTGAAGATTGTTTCTAAAGAAGGTTCTCGTCATGAAGAATTGCTAGAAATTGTCCAGAAAAGTTTTAAATAAATAAATTGCTTACTTATCTAAAGGGTCCTGGAGCTTGCTGAGTGGCTACTGGGTCGCTCTATGGGAAGCACCACCTAAGTTTTCTCAGTGTGTTAGGGAGAGAGGGAAAGGGATCTATAGCAGGAATTGCCAATGTTTCTGGATTCATTGGGTATTTGGGAAACTGCCGTGGCATCACCACAAAATCTCTAATCAGAGGATATCTGCTTTGGCCACATCTATAGATCTTAAACTGCATTTAATTCAGCAAAAACATTTGTTTCATTTCTGATGGACACTGGAATGCTTCCTTAATAAGCGATTTTCTAATGTGGATAATCACTGGCAGGACAATACAGTGGGTGCTTCTTTTAAACACATGTTTTTGGCAATGTCCAGCAGTTCCTTATTTTGGGAAGGAGGTTATTACACTTTTTGAACTGGAACAATCGTAAACACTGATATTATTTACCTTTTTCATGGAATTAACAAATGGGAGGGGAGGCAGATTCTCTGCAGTCTTCTGGCAGCTAAAAGACTGATATTACAGAATTGGAAGGGGGAAAAACCACTTTCCCCTCATAATGCAACAAATTTAGGGCTTCACAAAACTTTTGATATATGGACAGGATACAGATATCTGGTTCAGATGAATACTTATGTGGATATTTGGTCTGCTTTTCTTGAAGCCCAAGTTTACTTGTCAGAAAGTTGTATGCATTTCATACAAATGAATTTATGCATATTAATCAGACAGAAAGACAGACAGACAGAGTTTATGACCACAACCACCACACTGGGGATCCCTTTATAGATGCAACTGGACATGCCTACACATGCCACACTGGGGAGCCCTGCACTACAGTATCCTATGGACATACTTTCCAATAAATTCAAGTTTCCCAAGTGAAAATAGATAGTACCCTTTGCTGACACCTTCAACCTGTTTTCACTCCACATGCAAACCACCCCTATGCAAGTATCTTGTTGACATATGGACTATTCAAGCGATGAGTTGACCACTGCTGCAAAAGCTTTCCCTTCTTGTGTCTCATACTTAGCCAACTCACACTCAATCAATGCACACTTGCACATGGCGATCATTAACATAGATTCAATTCTCAGACTTTATTCTCATACTCCAATCAAACGCTGTGCCTACCAGAAGATGATGATCACAAATGTGTGACCTTCTTGCTTCTCTGCTCTCTCTCTCACCAGCAGTTCAGAACACATTGACCTGGTTTGCATGTAAGGAGAAGCCATCATGGGTGGATTTCTTCATGGGTGACATTTTGAATACCCAGGACATAATGGAGATGTGTGTTGGGGGAGCACTATAGCTTCTTGTTATGTGTAAACCCAACAAACGTGGATTGTTGGAGTGGCTGACTATCCATGGGATTCATAGGCTGCTTCAAGTGCCTCAGCAATCCATCCTTGCCATAGCACTTAACACAGGCTATGGTATATCTCCGTCATGCCTCAACTATTCACCTATGGTGGCTTCTTCTTACATGGGAACCAGACCATCCTCTCCATCCACCACTGAAATGTTCACAAGCAATCCATGCTACAGCACCTCAGCCAATGACTGTATCTGGGGGCCCGGAAATAATTTATCTGACCTACAGCAGCCTAGGCTTGGGAGATTTAAAAAAGCAGCATGCTTTCACTCAAGGCAGGGCTGGGAAACCTCTGGCCCTCCAGCTGTTGTTGGGATTCAGGTGTCATCACCCCAACCAGTATGGCCAATGGTCAGGGAATATGGGGCTTACAGTCAAGCTACATCTAGAGTACCGCCAGCGGCCCACCCCTGACCTAAGACCTTGTGATTGCTTGAGTTCTTGTGACATTTGGGGCCACATAGTCATGTGTCCTATGCTTTAATTTGGATGTTCATAGACTAAAGAAAGTAGCATTCCCAATTACCATATTTTATCTAAAATATTTATTCAGCAAAAAAGGAAAATATAGCTCAGTATGACTAGACTAAGGGCCATCCATAACATATAGATTTTTAGACCCTGGGTGGGGAAAAGACTCAGTTGCATGAATGGGGTGGGGAAGAAAAAGAGAGAGCTTAATCCAGATAACCTGCAAGATTTGCATAGGCACAGATGATATTGCTTCTATTTCATTCAAAAAGAAGCAATTAAATACAGGGCCTGTTTTTATAATAATGCCAGTTAACATTTATACCATGCTTTTTAATCTTCAAAGTGCCTCATTAACATTAATTAATGAAGCCTTTCATAAAAGCTTTGATAATTTCTCCCACATGCAGCTATTAAAGCAATTTAGTAAGCACCCAATGAAATGAAAACATGTTGTTTGACTAACAGTTGGTAAGATTAAAAACAAAGGTTAGAAACAGAAGATTTGTGTTAGCTTCATAGTGGGTGATGGCAGGGGGCATTGAACAGGAAGAATTGCCCTGGCACAACTGTATTTCTGAATAAGGGTGACTCTCAGTCTGAGGATACAGAAAGGAAAGTAACTATTTACATTGAAGTCCTTTTTTAAAATAACTTTTTGCTGAGATGGCTACAGATTAACACTTTGCAGGCATATATGGGCCCATATGGTTAAGCTGAAAGTGAGAAAGACATTGCTTTCATGCCATTGTAATGGATTCAGTGGCTTGAATAACTGTATCCTGTGAATGGATCCAAGTTTACTGAACTATTTAGGATTGTTTGTATTTGAGCACTGTGCAAAAGGGGAGGGAAGGGGAGGGAAGGTCTGGAGAGGTCTGGCTATTCACAAGCAGTATGAATCCTCTCGACTGGTATTCAAGAAAAGTACGAAGTTCCTCCAAGATATCTTCCATTGCCTGCTCAACCATAACTTCTGCCTGCTGCATTTTTCAACTTGACACTGGCCCCAAGCATCAGGGACCCTGGGATAATAAATACTCCATGTCTGAGTTGTGTGATGTCTTTCCACATTCCTTTCATAAGAGAGCCAGTGTGGTGTAGTGGTTAAAAGCATGGGACTGGAACTCAGACGATCTGGGCTCGAGTCCCCGCTCAGCCATGGAGCCAGCTGGTTGACTTTGCACCAGTCACAGACTCTCAGCCCAACCTACCTCACAGGGTTGTTGTGGGGATAAGATGGAGGAGGAGAGATGATGTAAGCTGCCTTGAGCCCTTTGTAGGAAAAAGGCAGGATATAAATAACAATATAAATAAATAAATAAATAAAAACAAACTGCCTTGCTGGATAAGATCAAGGTTCTTTGAGTCAGCACTCTGTTCATACAGTGACCACCTATCCGCCCATGGAAAATCTGAGATAAGGGCATGAACTTAAGAGCCTTCTCCTGCCCTTGTTACCCAACAACTAGATGTAATCATTCAGTGGAGCTGACTGCCATGCAAATATACACAGCGTTACAGTTCAAGTGATTATAGGTGCAATCTAATACATATCTACTCAAAAGTCAACTAAGTTCAAAGAAACACACTCTCAACAAATCAGTACAGGACCACAGAGCGGTCACGGAGACCTTTTGCCATTCTAGCTGCTCTATTCCACGGTTTATTCTTCAGATATAGAAAACCTCCATGACAGTGTGTTCCCCTTTCTCTGTGTGCAATCATCTACCACTTTAAGTCTTCCAGATTCGTTGTAGCAGGATTTAAACTTGGAGAAAGACTTTTTCTGTGGCTACATTTAAAACTACCCTTAAAGACAATCCAGAAATATATGGTACATGACTGAAATCCACTGGGCTGTGTCAAGGGAGAGAAGTATTTTTACAATTTATTTATTTTATTTATTTATTAAAACATTTTTATGCCGCCCCATTCGCCGAAGCCAATGTTGGACTTCGTTTCTCTTTTCTGCGGTTAGATGCACTGCTTTCTATGGGTGGAAGGGTTAAGTGAATGGAAGGCAATTCGGCATGATTTACATACAAACCTCCACAAATTCAGTGGAGGAATCACCTGAGTCTCTGTGCAGCATTTTTAGACATCTGGAAGGACTAAAGTGAGGGGCAGCAAAGTCCATTTCTGCTGTCCCAGTTGCATGTCCTGTATTTATTTATCCAAAGTTTAATGATGTTTATATGTTACCCACTAACGAGAGTTTTCGGAGTGACAAATAAGTAAGTGCAACTGAGTAGCTAAGGGTACATGCACAGACTCATATTTCGAAATATGTGTAAAAGTGGCAAGTTGAAGCTTGCGTTTATGTCTTTTTATAATAAGTGGTGAAATAAATATAAAATTATGTAAATATAAATAATAAAAATACCTTTACTTTTTGAGGGAAGGGGAGTAAATAGCATTAATTTAGTTAGCAATTGTAATTAACATTAATATAAATTAGAAAAATAAAGTCTGAAACATTTTTTACTCTTTGTAGTTTCATTTATTGTGTCAAAAATACTGCATTCTTGCAAAATAGTTCATTTTTCAGTTATTTTTATTTTCATTCATTAACTGGTTCTACTTTTGGAAAATAATTTGTTTTACAACATAGTGTTATTATGGTGCAATGCAATAAAAATCTAATATGGATTGAGCTGATAATTTCTCTAGTACTGTTATAGAATACAAAATAATTATGATTATTGTTCTTGCTTAATTACAAATGGTAATTATATCTGGAGTCAGAGTAAATGCAGGAAATTTATAAATAAAGAAATAACAATGTCCTTAGATAACTCCAAAATAGTTTCCTAACACTGCCAGCCATTCTGAAATCCTTAGCAAACTAATTATAGCCAATATATACAATATTTAGCAAAGGCATAAAATGAGATCACAGACCACTCTTTTTTATGTTTTCAGACAAAAAATTGCTCAATTTTGATGTCAAATTTTCTATACCATTTTTGGTCCCTGTGCATTTCAAATACAAAGGAATGAAATCCTGGTAAACTAAGCTGAAGTTATTCTTTTATGTGAAATGCTTTCTTTGTATGGGTAGCATGTTTATAACTATAGTTCGGGAAAAGAAATGGGCTTTTGAAATATATTCTATTTCTCACATTTTAATAGAAATAGTTGTTCCTTATTTAAGGAGTAAGAAGAGAAGAAAAAAGACAAATCAATTTTCTGTATTACTTGAATCAATGGGTAGTAGCAGTATACTTTCACCTTGGAGGTATTTATCTCCAAAATCACATGGAAGAAAGGTATGGAGTAAGTGAAACATTAGTTAATACTAATCTGGTAAAACTGGTTTCTTTTTAAAAATCTGTATCAGAACAAACAGAGTGCCTCTAACACTGAAGCAACAGGTAGCACAGGTGGAAAACCTATCTCTATAACCAGCATTCACATCTATGCTTCAATAATACATGAAGAAGAAGATTTGAAAACTGTTATGCAGATGTCCAAGAGGAAATTGATAACACAAGACATGCTGATAATTTCAGGTGGCTGAACTGCAAATGTGGGAGACAAAGCATGGTCAAATGTTGTGGGGAATTTGGTCTAGGAGTCAAAAATGCATTAGAAGAATATCTCAGGGAACTCTGGAGCCAAACATCTTGCAGACACACATCAGGGATCCAGTTAGACAATTGTAGATGGACTTTACCAGATGACAGATAGAAGTAAAATATAATACATACATCAGAGTAGAAGATGCAGACAGTGCAGTCTTGCTGCCAGAACAAGACCAGGAGCAGATTGAGGTAGTGAAGACGTCATTGTGACCATGAAGCCTTAATATAAAAAATAAGTAAAATTGAAGGAGATTATTAACAAAAGTAGGGCCAAAATACAACTTAAATAACATCCCCGAGGATCCAAGAGTTCACATAAACTGAATTCAGTGGGCTATAATTCAGAAAACCTGAGGACTGAAACCAGAGACTTTATTAGAGAAGAATGCAAAAAGACCAGTCTTGTAGCAGAAAGAAAGAAAAAGCCTTGAGGGATGACAGAAGAAACATTCACAGTTGCTAAATACAGGCAAGAAGAAAAAGGTGACACATAGAGTCAGAATCCTGAATGTAATGTTTTAGTGACTACCAAAAAGAGCTATTATATTGGCCAAAGCAAAGAAATAGAACGGCAAAGGGAAAAAGAGACAGAGGCCCCTTACAGAAGATCCAAGAAATTAGACGAAATTCAAAGCTAAGTTAGCAATGATAAAAGAGGGGACCAGAATGAAATAAAGTGGAAAGGGTATATGGAAGAACTATATTGGTGAGATAAAAAAGATGGCGGACTCATTCAGAGAGGAATCCTGTGAGGAAGAATGTGAAATGAAAGATGCCCTGAAAGCACTGAGAAGAAATAAAGCACCCTGAGTAGGAAGAGTAGTAACAGAACTGTTCCAGGATGCAAAGAATGAACTGATCCAAATCCTAACGAGAATACGCCAACAAATATGGAACACAAAGCAATGGCCCACATGCTGGAAACATTCAATATGCATTCCAGGCCCCCATAAAGGAGATGAGAAGGAATGCAGCAAGTCTAAATTGGTTTTGATTATCTTAATTTTTTCAATGTAATTTTTCCATAATTAATTAATTAATTAATTTTACTGGAGACTGCAGCCAAGAAGTTGGAACTCTGAAACTTGGAAGGACAGCAACGAAGGAACTGGAAGAAATCAAGTATAAGGATGTTTCACTGCAGACAAAGGATAAGATCATGCACGTCACTGTATTCACAATTATTATGCATGGGTGTGAAGAAATCTGACAGAGAAAATATTGATGCATTCAAGCATGTTGCTAGAGGAGAGCGCTGCAAAACCCCTGGACCAACACAAAGGCAAACAATGGATCTTACAGTGAATTAAGTCAGAGCCTTCTCTGGAAAAAAATATATGATGAAACTTAGGTGGTTGTACTTTGGGCACATCAGGAGAAGATAAAAGGGAGAAGGGGAAGACCAAATATGAGATAGTTTAATTCCATAAGGGAAGTCACAGCCTTGAGTTGGCCCTTGCAAAAGGATCCCAGGGAGATCAGCATCCTTCATTCCTGAATCTCCATCAGATGTGAGATCTCTTGGTCAGTCTCTGAATTCTTCTTTATAGTAATTCAGTATCAATCCTTTGCCAAGAAGTACAATGCTGAAAGGTTTTTTGTTTTTTTTCCCATAATGTTGCCTTTCCAGAGGCAAACTGAGGAGTCCTTGCTATTAAAAAGCTAATGGTTTTTGTGAAGTTTAAGTGCTGCAAGTTTCTTCCACAAGTGTTTGAAGATATTGTGTCAGTGTAACCAAATCTATAGAAATAAAAGTCTGAATGCAAGAAGAGATTCTTCTGCTGAATTGCTGGAGCAGCCAAGTAGCCAAGCCTTGACATTTTCCCTCTACCTAAATACATTGTACGTCTGCCTCTACAGCTGTACATGCTTTCTAATGAAGGTGAACTTCATTACTTAATTCAGTACCATCTGCTGATCTAAGTGCTACTGTGTAATCCATAGATACAGAGAATAGAAAGCTCAAAGGAAGTCCATGTTGAGAGTTTCTTAGCTTAACATGGGTGTCTTTCCGGTATTTATTAACTTACCACTTCTCTTTTAGCCTCATCTAAGTTCTGAAGTACAGTGGACACTGAAGCTTACGTGCTAACCTTCTATACATATAAACATTCTAACTGTATAATCCCTCCTATAATGTTAATTACCATTAAATAACCAGACATACATAGTAAATAATAAGAGGGGGCTATGAGGAGAAAGGTCTTGCTGGTGGCACCAGTTTTGGAATCAACTCCCCAAAGAGGTTTGCCTGGCACCCTCTCTCTACTCCTTTCAGCACATGGCAAAAACCCTTCTTAAAATAAGAGAACTTTTATATGGTATTTGCTGTATTTTAGTGCTACTATGCTCTTGCAATTGTGGCTGCTGTAGGATGGAAAAGGTTTACTGTGGGGTTTTTACTGTATCTTATTGTTGTTGGTTTTTTGGTTTGGTTTGTTTGTTTTTTTGGTTATACTATTATATTAGGGTTTTGTTCATGCTGTTATTATGTCTTTGTAGACCACCAAGATATCCATCCTGGCTAATGGGCAGTGCATTAATTAATAATATTGATGATGATGTTATAAGTAAGAAAGTCATTGCTGGAAGGCAAGCCACTGTGCCCAAAACTGCTTATTCCACCCACATAACTGATTGGTCAGCTGTGCCTTTCATCTGATGTTAAGCAATGCCTTCCATTCCATATCATGAGGCGCTTACCCAAGCTTGCTCATACTCTTACCTCCAACATGGCTATTAGCCCAAACCCATGTTGGATACTGAGTTGCTTCTTTATATAAGTTACCAAGCAGGTACAAGTGCCTAGCATCTTATCTGCATTTCAGCAACACCGGTGTTTGTTTGCTCCTACTTATATTTCAGGGAGGTTGGACAACCCTCCCTTCCCCTTCTTCTTCACTTTTTCACTATCTTTTACAAAATATAGGCAACAATATAAGAAGGCTAAAATGCAAAGATGATTAAGGTAACACGTTTCAGAGAATGCAAGAATTTTACAAGGATCACGGAATGACCAAATAAGAATGCTTAAACAAGAGTGCAAAGACTTTGGGGTGAAAAATGGATGTAATAAAACCACAGGATTGAAATTAAGTCCATATTTTCTCTAATATACATGACAAAGGAGAAAAGTGTTCAGCTGAATTCAAGCACTTCACCAGTTGCTCTGGCAACGGGGATTGCACTAACTCCATTCCTTGCGCCTTCTTACATTGCAAGCCGCTCATAACTTTTTGTTTTAGGGTGGCCTACAAAAGCTGCAACTAAATAAATGCATAAACCCCTGGGGCAGAGTTGTGTATGCTCCGGTCTGGAAGCCTGAGAGCAACCTGATGGTAGTGAAGGCATGCTACAGCGATTTCAGAGACTGCTTGTCCCCCTCATCCATATGAATCATCCTCAGAGGCTGATGATCCAGGTCACCAAGCCAGAAGTCCCAAAGGAACAGGCTGCCTCAGGCAGCTCTATGTCTGACCAAGAACTTGAACCTTCGAGGAGAATGCAGTAGGCCTCCCCCTGTTGCAGTGAAGAATCGGGAAGGGAGGAAGGAGCGGGGTGTGGAGAGCGAGGGGAGTGCCGGTGGCAGCTTCTTCTCCAACCTTTCCACCACGGCCTGCTGCCCATTCACTCTGCTGGAGTACAGAGCGGGGCGTCCCTGTCAGCCTGCCCTGCCCCCCCGCCCACAGTGCCCAAGCTAGCCTGTTGCCTTTTGGGTGGGAGAACCCTCAGCCAGCAAAACAGTTTCAGCTGGCCCTGCAAAGAGTTATATCCCTTTCACACAGCCCTAGCCCCTGCTGGGGCTCTAACCCAAATGAACCCCCCCACCCACCCAACACTACTTCTCCCCCCAAACCCCCCCCCACAAAAACACAGTTTGAACTGACTTTACATAATGAAGCATCACCTTTCTTTGTCATTACTTTTTACAAGATATAGATAGATATAGATGATGACGATGATATGAGAGAAAGAGAGAGAGGATACAGACAGAATATTTACTTTAAAAGTCATACATATAGGTTGTACATTCACAGAAAAAATAATTTGTTCCATCCCAGAATATTATAGGTGCGCTGGATGGAGCAGATATGTGTGCAAAGTGCTCAAGACAAACACACTGAAATAAATCTATCCCCATAAATTCTTCTCCCTGTGTTTTTTTCCTTGTGTTTTTACAACATATCTGACACTTGATGCTAATGGGATAAGAATGTAACAAATTACTTGGAATAGAGTAGCTGGGCAAAAAGGCAAAAAAGCTTGGCAGGAAATAAAACTTGGATCCACTGTCATTCAAGATCTGGTAAAGGCTAAAACTGATTTTTAATATATTTGCGGAAAGCTTCTTCATGTTCTTTTCTTGTATTATGCTAAAATGTTGGTAATTACTTTTAATGTAAGGAGCAAATTGGTAAGCACTTCACAATGGAAGAATGTATACAGGTTGTTGCATCTTGAAGTAAGTGTAAGAGCACACCATTAATGCACAGTAGCTTGAAAATGCCAGTGATTAAAAGGTTTTCAAATGAAAGGTGCTTTAAAGTGTGCTAAACATGATTGGCATGATTCATATGATGCTAAAATAATGTTTCAAATGAAGCATCAAGAAGTTTGTAAATGGTATTATGTTTTTACTGTATTTCAATTACTTTTATTATGCCATATTTTTCAAGGCCTTAATAAGAATCATTTCATAATTAAAAATGTCTACTAGAATGGTTTTGCCAGCAATATACTGCACATGGAGATGGGGGAAAATGTGCTGCTTAAGGTATGGTCAAGGATATATGCTTGACCTGGACAGAAGAGGGCAGTGGGGTGGTGGTGGGGGACCAGCAATGAAAATTGGAGCTTAAGCCATGTTTAAATCATTCAGAAACTGGATTATGCAGAAATTAGCTAAATGGAGACCAGAGAAAATTAGGGATGGCAAGCATGCTCATAATTTGAGAACTTATTCTTAGATTGAACTCCCTGGCCCTTCACACTTGCTCTTCCAAAATTGCAGATGCCCAGTTAGAACTCTCTTGTCTGCACTGCTGTATGTGTAAAACCTGTACTGGCTTGCGGAGTCAACTTTTGTTGAAGTGACTCTCTGTATAAGGATGTATAAAGAGCCATGCTGTATCCGGCCAAAGATCAAGCTAGTCAAGCATTTTGTTCCACAAGCAAGGCACAAACACAGTAACTTTCTTCCACTACAGTTTCCCAGCAGCAGGTATTCAAAGGGATGCCTTCTCTGGTAACTGGAGGAAAGAAAAGCCACACATGTCACTGGGTAGTAAAAGATAACCCCAAGGAGACATTCTTTAACATTGTGGAATGGGAATGCCTGAAAGTAGAGAAAGTGCAGCAAAATCATTTGCAAATAGCTATAGCAATGAGCAGACCAAATTGTGTGAATGGTATCCCAGCGAAAACCTGTATTTCTTTCACAAAAGTCTAGAAGTATGGGAGTTTGTATTCCTACTCTGTTATTATTCCTTTACACTGCATTCTCATAATATGTCTCTGCAGGTGCCTTTTACTGACTTTTGTTGTAGAGCCTTATCCTTCCGAAGTAATTTGTCTTACTAGTGAGTCTGCATCATAACTGTTTTTGTATCCCTTTTCTGTTCCTTACCACAGTATCCTTTCTATCTGCTATGCTGCTGTGGAGTTTGTATTTGGGGACACTCCAGACATCCTTTCGGCCCTACTGGAGAGGGCTCATAATATTCTCTCTTGAACTGGGAAGGGTTGACAGCTGTACCTTTTCACTGTTGCTCTTTGCTTGCTCTGGATTGCTTTTTTTCGGGTTCTGTTGAATGTAGTCCTTGGCCAGGCCAGGACCCACCCATATGATCCTCAGCCCATGTCTGCCTGAAGGTAGTAGTTGACTTCTCACTTTATGGGGTGCACCTACTCATAACTGGTTGCAGCTAGGAGAAATTAGAGTAGGGCTACTTAAGGAGGGTTCACATGGACCTGCCCAGGGAAATGAAAAGGGGGTTGGGGGCTGCACTGGCACACCTCTTCATCCTCCCTTGAGAGACTGCAGTTGTGAGAACTGTGGGGGCACCAATGTAAGGGCAGAGAACTCCACTCAGAGTACAATCCTGGTTGGAAAGTACCCTTCTCAAGCTCTCATTATACATGCCTGTATGTTTGAAGAACTCTTTCTCATAAATGCCCAACATACATTGACCAGGGGAGGGAGGAGGCAAAGGCAATGTGTGATTCTACCCTACGCAGTCCCAATAAACTCTCTAAGTATCCGTTGAACACCTGGAGAGAATCAGGTGGACCACACTATAGTGAACATCATGTGAACAGCTCAGTTATGGGTATGCACACAGTTGTTTGAGCTATGCATTCAGGCTTTTGGTACACACGTTCAGATTGTTGTAAGAATCTGAGCAGGTGCATTAATCTGAGTGTACGTGTGTACTATAATCCTATACAACGCAGGGCACAGATCATGTATGTATCTTTACATGCATTGCATGAACACACACTTAATTGTGTAGCTAATGAATGTGTGATAACTTAAGGAAACTTTGCAGAGGTGGGTGCTGTAGGATATTCTGAAGGGGAGTATTTTTGTGAGGTGAGTAGAAGCAGAGTGGAAGATTCAAGAAAGGAAAGAGACTGTGAAGACTGCAGGGAGAGTGTATAAAAATCACAACCCAAAGAAATTAGTAGAGGGGAGAACTGCAGCCTTCTGCCTCATGAAAAGAGGTTTCAGAGAGTCCAGTAAGCCACTCATCAAAGCTTGGTGTGTGTTGTCAATTAACTGTGGCTTATTGTGTTGTCTGAACCCAGACAAGAAACTATGGTGAACAATCCACAGTTCGTAGCCAAACAACAAACCATTGACTGTTTGTGATTAACGAGTCATGACTTGTTTGTGCAGCTGGATTCAGACAAAAAATTAAGAAATTAACATTTCAACATCAACTCATGATTCAGTGACAACCACACTCAACCTTTGAGTGGAGGGTATTGTGTTATCTGAACCAACTCTCTCAATGAGCAGAGTACTAAGTGAGCCGACTTTAGGCTTGTGGGATCTGCTCTGTTTTTTTGTTTTTCTATAAGATCTATCAGAAGAGTGCAAATGGCATAAAGAATTCTGAGCCCAGGAATTTGCTTTGAGCAACATAACTAAATTGAGCTCTAAGTTCTTCTGCATAGAAATCCATCCCTGTTAATTCACACTTCCTTCTTTTCAGCAATATACTTTAGCATGGCAAGAATCATTTTGCTGCCGTGATTATAAATAAATAAATAAATAGGGAGGGATGGAGGGAGGGAGGGAGACCAGAAATTCTATCCTGATCTACTGCAAATTTACCAGTAGATTAAGATCTACCTTCTGCCCACCCCACGCATATTATGTATAATAGCCAGCTTTACGTTGAATCAGTTAAACAAGCAGCTAGATGTAGATCTTAGAGGATCTTAGAGTGGTTTTTAAGACCGTTTTCAGTCTTCTTCAATGGCCTGCTCCAAGTTGTTTGGCACTCTGCTGTCAGCACTGGAGAACATGGTGAATACTGAATAGCAGTCTAGCCAGGTGTCCTGCCCAGTGGCGCTCAGTCTGAACAAGAGATGATTCAGTCCCGAACAATAAATCACTAGTAAACAATGAAAAAGCAACTTTAGCATTCGTGAGGAGTGTTGTTAGAGTGGCATTGTCCAAAGGGTCCACATGCATCTCTAAACTCAAATTATTTGATGAAATGGGTTCTTGTTATCTCGTCCAATACATTATGCTGACAAGAGCTTTGCTTAATCGCTCTCATCCGTC
This sequence comes from Varanus komodoensis, assembly GCF_004798865.1. Taxonomy (NCBI): domain Eukaryota; kingdom Metazoa; phylum Chordata; class Lepidosauria; order Squamata; family Varanidae; genus Varanus; species Varanus komodoensis. Next base: position 61,674,520 of record NW_025335268.1, read on the forward strand.
TTTCACTCACCATATAATTTTATTTGCCTCCTTTTTGTTAACTTGTCTGTCAAAGTAAGTCAACCATTTCTCAGTGATAAAGCTCCTGCTTCATATAAGTTTGAGGAAGCTGTTTCTAAAAACTTTTGCCTGGAACAGCCATGTGAGGCGAGGGCACTGAATGGGTTTTCTTAAAGCCATTGCTAGCATATCTATACAACGTTCTCTCTAGGAACGGCTATATGCAATTATCACACGTCAATTTTTCCATGTACTTGCTCTGAGAAAGTTCAGGGATCCCCATCATGTGTGCTTGTCTTAGTATTGATGTTGCTGTCCTGTATTTCACACATTCTTCCCTACACAAAAATGCTTTCCATCTAGGAAATTTGCCATATCTGCTCCAACACTTTAGACCCTGTTTATAGTTGAAATATCCCTCAGACAAGAGAGAATTAGTAGAAAAGATATGTGTAATATTGCATACTGGCAGACTTGCTTGCAAAACAGACATTTGTTTAGGAACCTTACTTCTGATGAAAGAGCATCCCCACGAACACACGTGCATGTGCACGTACCCCCCCCACACACACACAGAGTTTTTGTCATGCGTGAGAGAACACAGATGCGTGTCTAGTTAGTGTAGATTTGCTACGCTTCCTCATTAGGGATGAGTCAATTTTGAGGGATTCATTTTTAGCTGACTCGGCTAGCAGAACTCAGCTCTGTTCACCTGATTACCCAGAAGCACCAACAGAAGCTGAAGGAAAGGGGAGGCAGGTTGTCATGAACTGCCACCTCTCTCACCAGGAAGCCACCTTGGTGTGGGTCTTGAGGAGCTGCATATGGTGTTGGATCATAGAGACCTACTAGGGATACTGCTGGTGCCCCCCATTCTGTCGTGCAGTAGCCTTTCTTACTGCCTTGTGATGTTGGAAGAACCCAAGGCAGGGGTTCTAGGAAACTTTAAGTTCTGCACTGAGTAGCCTCAGGAGTTCTGGCTCTGGACTTTAGTGCTGAAGTCCAAACAATCAGGAAGCTGTCTCAGTATGTTATCAGGCCAGCATCCTTCATGGCATTCCCTTGATTAGGTCTTTGTTGAGAACTGTGACATGGGTAATTGGAAAATTGGGAGCAAATGTTCAAGAACCTCCATTGTCATAGGCAAACCATTTTCTGGTGAGATTTGAACTCATAGTATTACTTCCTGCCTGCAGTGGTGGGGGGACCCATTTGGATAGTCCATCCCAAGAGACTGGTGGAATTCAAAATATTTCTGAATGCTCACATAGGAATTTTCCAGTTTTGGCAATTCAGCTAAAGCCCTAGTCTCACTGTAGAATAGTGAGGTCCATCACTTAATCGCACCTGAGTGATCTCTGTGACCAGGGGTGTTCTGGGTAAATGTAAAAGGGTTGCCTAGAGCAAACTGACACAATAAGTGAACATCACCAAGAATGCTCCAGAGTACATAACAGTGCTTGTGATGGCTTTTTCAAGTAGCCATCCAGTGGAGGTCTTTTCAGTGGCCCTGGGGCTATTAACAGTTTTCCAAATGGCTGGTCACTTCATCTCCTCCAGGACCCACTGTGACCTTTTTTTGCATCGCACTTTGAGGAGAAGGTTGCTTGCTTGTCAGCACAGCAAACTTGACAATGTTAGTGCAGCTCCACTCTGGTAATCTGATACCAGTCTTATGCCCTCTCGAAACCTTGGCCCTCCTGGCTAATAGAAGCTAGTCAAGGCTATTAGTGGGTAGTTCCAGGAAGCTATTAGTGCATCTCTGTGTGCCCGGTCTGTTCCTGCTTTCCTGAAGAGATCCACTGTGTTTTAATGTAGTGTCTTTTTTATCTTTTTATTGTCCACCACTCCAGAATCTGATTAGATGTGGAGTGGTATATAAATGTTATAAACAAATACTTGTACTGAGCATCACAGCACAGGCTGCATCCTTTAAATTAGCTGCTAATGACAATTTAAAGAGGCATACATAGCAGCATGTAAGAGCCCACTCATAGATTTTGTCATGAAAGGGGCCAAGAAGGCCCTCAGGTCCAAGTCTCTGCTTCATGCAGGACTCCAAGTTAGAGCATCCCTGACAGGAGGCTGTCTAGCTGCATTGCCTCTGATGTGGGAATTTCGTACTACAGACAACACATTATTTCCAGTCCTTGTGAAATGTAACTTATCCCTTGTCCATTTTCCAAAAAGTGCAGCCTATGTTCCCAGAATCCAGATCTCTCACACTGAGACCAACGTCATAGCCAAGTGTTCACCCCACTTATTTTTTCTTCCCCTTTTCATTTCTTCCCTTTCTTCCAAGTCATGGAATGATGCATGAGAAAACTATCTGAGTTCAAAGTCCTTGAGTTTCCTTCCCAAAGCTTCAAAATCAGACATGATTTCTTCAATGTTTTGCTTGGTAGTTCCCACATGGATAAGTAGGAAAGGATCCAGTTGGCTTTCTAAGCATTGGCAACCATTCAGTCACATCTTCCAGGAAAAGAGCATACCTGGCAAGTCTGTGGGTCTTTCCCACATATATGGGTTTCCATCACATGTAGCAGGAGTATGCCCCAGTTACTACTCTTTTCTTCTTGTGGACCTTGGTTTCATTGACTGACCTTCATCCTCTTGCTTGCTGTTGAATGGGGTGCCCTTCAGTTCTTCCTCTGCAGGCTGTCCTCCAGTCTCATCCTCAAGTGCCTGAAAGCACCTCCGTAGTTCCAGTACTTCCACTGGTAGACCTTCTTCCTGTCTCCCTTTTCCAGGGGATTTCTTGTACTTAATTTCCCCTTGCCCCAGGATTCTCCTTTCCTGTCTCAGCTTGTTGTTGCTCTTCCAGCTCCTGTACTACACTTTGCTGTTGCACTTCCACCACTCTGTTTAAGAACTCTTTGGAATCTCATATTCCCTTGAGGAGGGGCACTCACTACTCCAGTATACTCACTTTTTCTTCTCACAGGGTAACACTCATTGCATATGTAGGCTATATTGATCTCAAACAAACCTAACAAACATTGCACAGATTTTTCAGGTCACCACCACTGGAGAGTCTTTTCCATCCACAGTCTCTACTCCTTTTTTGATTCTACCTTACTGGCTGTTTTGGAATGGTTAATGCTCTGTCCTGACTTCCTTCAAGGTTAACAACAGAATCCTACTAACTTATAAGAGTGAATTACAAGACAAATATATATAGGGGACCTCCCCTTGATCTCCCCTGCAGAACTCTGCTGCCAAACTCCTATTAGCTCTTCCTGTTTGCACGCTTTCTGGTGAACTTACTTGTTCATATAGGACTAACTGGGACAGCTTTCTCCACTCTACTCTACTCTACTCTACTCTACTCTACTCTACTCTACTCTACTCTACTCCACTCCACTCCACTCCACTCCACTCCACTCCACTCCACTCCACTCCACTCCACTCAGCAAGGAGTCAGGACAGAGAATCCACCCAAGAGACAGGGAAGATTAGACAATGTGGATGGTTCTTTTTAAATGGAAGTTTATAGATAGAAAATGTTGTCCAAGAGAAGACTGGAGATATTACTCATATCTAGAGAAACATTAGGCCAAAGACCTGCTGAGCTTTTCAAAGAAAAATAATCCTTCACACTTATATTTATGTGTTGACAAGAAATGAAGTTCTAGACTTTATTAAGAAATTGAAAGCTAATTCATCATCAGGTCCAGATGATAGCCATCTGAGAGTACTTAAAAGAGCTCAGAAGTGAAATTGCTAATGCTTTTATAAAAATATGCTGCATGTCCATAACCTCTGGACCAGAGGACTGGAGGGTGGCAAAAGTAACACCATTTTTTTAAAAAGCAATATATGGGGCTCTGAAAAATTGCAGTGTGGTTAGGTTAATGTCTGCTCTGGCTAAATGGGTGGAAATGCTATTAAAAATAACATTATCAAGCATAAATAAGAACATGTTCTACTAAAAAATATCAACATCACAGATATGATGATATATCCTACCTCACTAATCATTTAGAGTTAGATGGTCCTGTAGACATTTACTTGGACTTCCAAAAGTCTTTGGCAAAATCACTCACCAAAGACTCTTGTGCAAGCTTAGCAGTTATGGAATAAGAGACAGAGTTCTCTTATGCACCAGAAATTGTTAAACAGCAGAAAGCAGAGAGTAGGAATTGGTGCTCAGTTCTCACAACTGGAGGGATGTAAACAGTGGAGTCCTAGAAAAGGATATGCATCAGGAATTGTGCTTTTTAACTTGTTCATAAACAATCTGGAGTTAAGAGCAATCAATGGGATGGTCATGTTTGGTTTAGGCTGGTCAAAACAAAAAGTAATTGCAAAGAGCTCCAAAAGATTCTTTCCAAACTGCATCTTTCTCCCTTTCTCATAATACCAGTGATCATCCTATGAAACTGTATGGTGTAAAATTCAAGAAGTTAAGAGTGATTAGACAAACCCATGGAAGATCAGGCTGTCATGCCTGCTAGTCATGCTGGAGATAAATTAACTCCAATATCAGCGGTCGCAGAGTGAAGTGGCACCCGCGGTCTCATGCTCCTCAGCAACTGGTGTGCACAGATCTACTACCTCTGATATTGGAGTAAATTATCTCTACTATGCACACCAGTTGCTGAGGAGCATGAGGCTGTGGGTGCAACTTCATTCATGTCCTGCTGGTGGGCTTCCCACAACCAACTGGTTGGCTACTTCTTGAACAGAAGGCTAGAGCAGATACACCTACAGTAGATACACCTGGAATCCCACATGGTTTTTCTTATGCTTTTACGTTCCACTGTAGGAGTGTGGAACCCCTTTCCACCCTTCAGCCAAATGTTATTTCAGAGAACTTTCTGTGGCGACTATAGGTTACAGGAAGCAGCCTTATACTGAGTCCGACCATTGGTTTACCTAACTCAGTATTGCCAACATCAACTGGCAGGGCTTGCCTAGGGTTTCAGAGTTTCTGGAGTCATCCCACAAACTAGTGGAGATCCTGTGGGTGGCACCAGGGACATTCTGCAAGCCAACCATGAGCTCTGCCACAGAACACCATAGCAAGGATGGAGCAGAGCTGCACAGAGCTTCATGGGGCAAACTACAAACCCAGAGTATCTAGTAGTAGCCAGCGAATGTGCAAGCCAGAGACATTTTAGCTCACAATGAGTACTGTGAACCACCTCCTAGGCATGGAATTGGCATACTGCAAAAGCACAAAACATCCTGCTGCTCTAACCAATAATAGATGCAATTTCTGAGAGCAGATCCCTCCCGGATTGGTGGCTGCACAGTGTCAGTGGCCTGTCAATGCATCTAGACCTCACTCCCATTGGAACTGGCCTGTGGTCCAAACACAGACAGCAAGACTCAATAGTTGTGGAGAATGAAATGCTCAGAATAAAATTCTAGCATTATTGCTACTAAAATTACACATTCTAGTAATTCAGAGACATCACTGTTTTCTAATTTTAAGACAGTAAGTGTGGGGAGAAAAAAACTATTTGGTTCGAACATTTAAAATCAAGCAACTATTTTTTAAAGAGAAATTCATGCCAACCATTTGTACAGGCATGTATGCAAAGTTCACCATCTGTTGAAGCATTAAATGTATCTAGTACTTTTGTGTGTTTTTAAAGAATATGTAAATTTGCTGTTTCAGCTGGTATTTTAGCAACAAACACGATGATGCTGTTTTGAGGCTTCTATGGGGAATTTTCTTGCATTGTGCATATTGCAGATTTGTAGCCTGATTCTGTGAATTAAATTTAATTGGGTTTATGCTCCCAATTAAGTATATCCCATTGCAACTTAGGTTTAGGCTAAGCTCATGACTGGGTAAAATCTTAGTCTTCAGTTCACAAACCAGGTGAACACAGTTCTAGGATAAACTTAGGAATGTACGTTGTGCCTAGAATGCTTCATTGCTTGGGAAAGTGGAATGCATATAACAATATTTTTCTTGAACTAGGCTCCATTGAAATGAATGAGCTTTGTGTCTGAGTAACTATGCAGACACTTTGGCTGTAAATCTGGACCCAACTATTTAATTCATGGCATTCTGTGCTAGAATGTGATATACGAACCAGTCATTTCATCAAAATCCTTACGTGTATGCCCAGTTTGGACACATCTAGCCCAGTCTTCCCAAACTAGTGCTCTCCAGTTATGTTGGATGACAACTCCCATATTCTCAACTATCATGGTCAATGATGCCCAACAGCTACTTGCAGGGAATGAAAACAGCTGCAGTGCAACAGAGCTGGAGTCCCCCACCAGATGGGGGAAGGTTTTACTAGACCTATGCAGGGGTTCTCCATGGACCAACGGTCATGAAGGCGGTTTCTGCAAGTGTTGTGGTACGCTAAGAGCATGGCAAGACGCGAAGACGCCCTGGTCAACCACTGTGCCCAGCCCATCTCCAACCGTCTCGACTCTCATCCTGCCACTGGAGCAAGATGGATTCTGGGAAGAGAGAGTGAGGCTGACTATGCGCACCTCTCCCTCACTTTAATCCAATCCACGTGCAAGTCTTGACATCCTCAGTTCAACCTCAAAGTCCTGTGGTGATGGGCAAGCGACAAAGCAGCAGGTGTGGATACACTGGGAGTTGTAGCCACAGACCTGCACACAGGCGGCTCAGGTCTAATGGTCGTCTTCTTGCTGACCGAAGCAACAGCTGGATTCGGCGTCTACTGAGTGACTGAGCAGCCCTCTTTAGGACCACACTGCTCACCTCCAGGATCAAGACCCCAGGATCTGATGTGATCCCAGCGGAAGTCTATAAGGAAGGTGGTGCAGTGCTTGTTGACAAACTCACTCAGCTGCTTCAGTCCTTCTGGAATCAAGGATCCATTCCTCAGGAACTGAAAGACGCATCCATCATGCACCTCTACAAGAGGAAAGGAAATCAACAAGTCTGTGATAATCATAGAGGACTTGCCTCCATCACAGGCAAGATCCTTGCACGTGTGTTGCTGAATCGCCTGACTGACCACCTGGAACAGGGTCTACTACCTGAGACATAGTGTGACTTTTGCAAAGAGCGTGGCACTGTGGACATGATCTTCACAGCCTGACAGCTCCAAGAGAAGTGTCAAGAGCAGAATCGTGAACTGTACACCATCTTTGTGGACCTCACCAAGGCTTTTGACACTGTGAGTCGCGAAGGTCTGTGGCGCATCATGTCGAAGTTTGGGTGCCCTGAGAGATTCATCCTGATGGTATGTCAGCTCCAAGACAGCATGACAGCTCATGTTTTGGATGACAGAGACGCTTCAGAGGCCTTTCCCATCACAAATGGCTTCAAGCAAGGGTATGTGCTGGCACCGACCCTGTTTAGCATAATGTTCTCAGCCATGCTGACAGACGCCTTTCAGAACAACTCCTTGGGAGTCAGCCTGAAATACAGGACCGATGGGAAACTGTTCAACCTGCGAAGACTCCAGACTGTCACCAAGATAAAGGAGACTGTGCTACGAGACCTCCTTTTTGCTGACGACTGTGCCCTGAATGCTGGATCAGAGCAGGAAATGCAAGCCAGCATGGACAAATTTGCAGTAGCATGTGACAACTTCGGCCTCCTCATCAACACAGAGAAAACCAAAGTGATGCATCAGCCAGCTCCAAAAGACCAATACCAAGAGCGCACCATCACAGTGAAGGGACAAAAGCTGCAAGCAGTGGACCAATTTACATACCTTGGCAGCACCCTTTCCCGCGCAGTGACAATTGACATCAAGGTCAACTGCAGAATCACCAAGGCAAGCTCTGCATTTGGCAGACTGCAGACCAAAGTGTGGGACTGCCATGGAATAAGCCTTGCTACAAAGCTTAAAGTCTACTGAGCAGTAGTGCTAACTACCCTGATGTATGCCAGGGAGACTTGGACAGTATATAGGAGGCACGCTAGGCAACTGAACCACTTCCACACAACTTGCCTTCACAGACTTTTGAGGATCCGGTGGGAGGACCAGGTGCCAGACACAGAAGTCCTCTCCAGAGCAGGCCTGCCATCAGTTCACACCCTGCTGAAGAAAGCCCAGGCACACTGGGCAGGCCATGTTGCAAGGATGCCAGACCACTGCATCCCCAACCAGCTCTTCTATGGTGAGCTGTCTCAAGGAAAGCGATCGCACGGGGGACAAAAGAAGCGATACAAAGACATGCTGAAAGCCTCTCTCAAGTCCCTGGTTATCGACATCACCTCCTGGGAGACCCTGGCACAAGACTGATCGACGTGGCACACACTGATCCACCAAGGCTGCCAAACTTCTGAAGCCAGAAGGACAACAATAGCACAAGAGGAGCAAGCACTCCGTAAAGCCAGAGTTGCAAATGTTGCAACAGTGGTGCCCACACATGTCCGCCTGACATGTGGCAGAACACTCCGTGCCCGTATCGGCCTTATCAGGCACCTGTGGACACACCATGGACAACTTACAACCTGTTAGATGTGAAGGTCCTCATCGAAAACGATGGACAAACATCATATCCATAGAGAAGCAGGGCACTTCTACATATTTTCACTTGAATGTGAGAAAAGCCATTTGTTGTTGCTGTTTTTCGCTGTCAAGTCATCTCCAATTTATAGCAAGCCTGTGGAAGCCCCCCACATCGACCTGTCCTTGGGAGCCTCACTCAGTTCTAGGAAACTCAAAACTGTGGCTTCCTTTATGGAGTCAATCCAGCTCATTAACATAAGTGAAATTCATTTTAGCAGATACATCCATGCTGTTCTACTCATGCTATAACTCCATCTTTCCCAAATATGGTACCCTCCAAATGTCTTGGTTGTCAGTTCCCTCAAGCCCCAGACAGTAGGACCAATGGCCAAGATTACTGGGCCGTGTAGTCCAAAATCTGGAAGACACCAGTCTGGGGAATGCTACTGTCACCCTTTCACTATATTTTTCATTTCTGATATCTTAGACTACCATTGTTAACTATCTTCAGTAGGACTGATTTCCTAGTAAATGTGTTCAGGATTGCAGCACAAGTCATTGTCCCTTATTTAATATTTTTAACAATACTGTTTGAAAAACAGTGCTTTAAACAATATTATTCATTTCCATCTTACTTAAACCTCCCCCATCTTACTTAAACCTCCCCCATTAGAGAAGGTGGTCAATTAATTAAACATGAAGGGCAAATTTTATCTATAGTAAGAGTATTGCGTCAAACATAAAGGAATACTCAACATTATAATTAAACATGATAGGATATGTTACATGCAACCCGAAGAAATAAAGCTCTGACATAACTGGCTGAATGACATTTTGTTAAATCAAGGTAAAAAAGCAAGATACTTAAACACAGACCTCTGTGAAAAAAAATTAAATATTTTAATGTGTTTACTGGCCAGGCAGTCCTCAAAAATAAGGCCCAGAAAGTTCGGGGTGCTTGTAGGATTGTAATTAGTAAATATAGAAATATATTTCTATTTTCTATAAATTTCTATTCCACGTTTTAATCCTGGAATCAGTTCACAACCTAGTAAAAGTACAACAAGGAACATAAACAATGACTCAGATGCAGAAGGGTCATTGCGCATTTCTTTCCGACTGCCCTCTCCCAGCTGCAACCCATCCCATAGGAAGGGCCTCACAGCCTTCAAAAGTGATTTTTCAGAGGTCTCATGTGATTGCAGCCAGATGTGATGAGAACCTCATTCATTCCCACAGTTAAGATCGAAATCAATAAACGGCTATAAAACCCACAGCACAAGAATATTCTAATTAGCCAACAGGTGGCTGAAATATCAATTCAGCATAAAATGGGGCATAAACCAAAGACCTGTCAAAAAAGACCACATTTCCTTGGCCTTCCCTAAACAGCCAGTGAAGGAAAACTAGTGTGGTGTTTCTCAATCCTTTCAGGAGGGATTTGTCCAGCTGGACTGGAGGCAGAGGAGAAGTCATAGTGATCTGCCATTCATCAGTCACCAGTTCTGACTGAAAAGTTTCAAGATGGGACAACATGTAAGTTGCCAGTGAGTTCTGACTGTGTAATCTGGATGCAGGATCCTGGGAACTTCACCATCAAGGTTTCTAGGGAAGATTACAGGAAAAGAACATGGCTGGGCAGATCAGAGAGATGCTGGGAATAAGCCGGGATACTGCCCCTTGTCCACCCACTGAAACCTTGGGAAAAAAGGACCCCTGTTAGTTTTACGCAACTACTCTCTTAGGTTCAGTGTCCAGCTGAGAACTTGGATGCATTATTGACCTCAGGCCACAGTTTCTCAGAATGGCCAATGCAAGCTTTAAATAGTAAGAACTTCAAAACAGCAGTTACCCAGTGTAAATACTCCAGCACTTTGGATCCACGAGTGCTCCATATGAACTTGACCCTGTCCTGTCCTAAACCTTGCTCCTTGCCTTGGGCCCTGCTGGTCCATGATGCAATGACCTGTTTCTTCATATAACAATGACCCAGAATATGGTGTATAGTTTATCATGAGATGTCATTATATGTAAACTCTGAACTATGCTTTAACTGTGTGTTGTCAACCATGAACAGAGTTCACATCCTGACAACAGACCCACAGAACATTTGTAACAGTTCTCATGATGGAAGTCCATGGTGTGCTGGACTTCCAAGAATTAATTGGGTTTATTTTGTGACTCCAGAGAACAAGTGCTTTTGAATACTTCTGTTACATGTCTGTGACTCAAGGCTAAAGCTAGGAAAACTTCAGCATTTATTAGGTTATTTTTTGTCCTCATTTTTGAGTAATGCATTGAATGAGCCTGGAATCTGTTTGGATCAGTTTTCAAAAGTCTGTTTTTCACTCTGAAGAGGAAATAATGTTTCTTTCCATTGATTGAACATTATTTTTTTCTCCATTCGATCAATACCTGCATATTTGGTAATCTTGTGGACAGTTGTCAATCAGATGTTTTGGTTCACTAAATTCATTGCCATTAGCTCCAGTGAAGTGGTTTTAAGGGTTTGGCAGCATTTACATGCAACAACAATCCATAATTCAGTGACAATCCAAATTGAACTTATACTGTGTGTTGTCATTACATGCGAACCAGGCCCACATTAAGTGCTTGCATATCCTGATAGTTAGGTCTGATCTCAGTACTTCTGAAGTAACAAACGGGGGTGGCAACATATACACAAGACTAAGACATGACACTATTCAAATTAGGAATACTTTTTGCACAGAAGTTTAACAGAAACAGAAGCTGAAATAGCAATCACTGTAGACTGTTCAAATACTGTTTCCCTGTAAGTTTTTCTGCCAGAGTTTTGGCAAAATACCACAGCTATTTCGAACCTAGATAAGATCACAATTAGTGTATGTGTTTTCCTGTGGGAATTATATTGCTGCAGTAATTCATGAATCAGTCTTCTGATGTCTACAAATGTGGGCAAAACATCTTGTGCCAATTATGCATAAATACATCTGATGCCATGACAAATGAGCACTATCTAAAACCTTGTCACTTTAACACCATGTTTATTGAGGAGTTAATCTATCATTTATAGCCAAAAACAAAGATTGCAACTGTCTCTGGTCAAACAGCTTCAGGAGACAGTAACAATTTATCTCCATTGCAATCAAGCATATTATTGTTGATTTCTGATGCCATTTGACAATGAATAAGACAATATTTTGAGGAATATCACAAGCTTCTTCTGAAAGTCTATCATCTATTTTATGATTAATTTACCAAAACTGATATGCAGACACTTCAACCTTATTCATAAAAATGATGAAAACTCGGTTGGAGGAGGTCAGATCCTCCAGACCTAGTTTGGGCTCATATTTGTGCTCATGTATTCCAAATTCACAATATGAATAATCCTGACTGCATTCTTAATTACTATTTCACTTCTTTCTATAGCTTTCCCAAACGCAGTGTCTCTCGGATGTATTAGACTGCAAACCCCATGATTCCAAAAGCTGTGCCAGCTAGGAATAATGGGAGTTGCACTCCAACGGATCCAGAGGGCTCCAGGATGAGGAAGGCTGTCCTAGTAAATAGTCTTAGGACCTGCTCAGTTACATGGGAACACCACAGTTCAAAGCACAGTCAATTAACTGGGAATGCTAGGCTAGGATGAAGTAGCATAACAAGCACAGGAAAGACTCAGTGGATGAGTTCACATATCACACCAAGCAGACCTGTGCGGTTTCCATGGTGCATAGGTTTTTGTTTGAATGTGCCTGACAGACAATTAAGTGTATGAGGATGATATCCACTGTGCTTGCTCAGTCCTCCTCCTGTTAGCACATATCCCATCTGCCACCATGCCTGAAATTCAGTCCTACTTTGAATAATTGGAGCAGTTCCTGCAGCAGTTGCTGCTGTTTCCAGGGTACTCTGTGGTAACACTGTGGAAGTCACAATGCTGGGCTCAGATGATCAAAGAAACCACAATGAAGCATAAAAACTGCAGAACAGACTGTTTCTTATTATGGTTTCTAAAACTCAAACATACTACGCTGAGATACAACAAGAAGATTCAGATAACACAACAGACCAAGAAACCACTGTGGTTTACCATCTCATGTGAACCCACCCACACATGCTCTGTCCTGGATACTAAATTGGAGTTTCTTGGTTCCTGGAGTGACTCAGACAAATGCAGCATCTCTGTATCATATCTATCTCATACACTGTGCAAGAGGACTGCATCTATTGTAGCTGTCCCGACATACTCCCAGGTACAGGTCTGTAGGTTTGTGGCATTAGAAATCTCTGGGAGATATTTATTTATTTATTTATTAGAACATTTCTA